>NC_133286.1:256326-296087 GCF_005239225.2 Populus alba | reverse complement strand
AAATGAAGAAGAAACAAAAGCATGAAAAATAATGCTCCAAAAAAAAAACAGAAAAAATATGTTACAGAAAGAAAAATTACTCAAAAAAAAAAAAGCAAAACCCTGCTAGAATGAATATCCCACACGTTTTAGAGTTCTTTAATATATATACACTCTTGAAAGTTTTGCTTTGAATCACACACAAATTAAATTGTTGTCGGGCTGTGTATGTTTTTATTTTAAGAGAGAAAAATCGAGCTAAGAGGCAAAACAATAATTTGATTAATTACCATTGGCAGCTTGGTATTCCACTGTTTGAGTCTCTCGCTCCCAAGCTTTCCAACTCCTAATCTGTTGATTAATCAAGTAATCAATCGGTCAATAATGGTGAAAAAATAATTAGGGAAGCAAAACCTTCATGAAAAGTGGATCATGCTTGATTAGCATTAATTATACATTTCAACAGATCAGGAGGACTAATTAAGTAGAAATAGATTGCTTTTTTTTTTTTCCAGACAACGCATGGAGTACAGGAAGTCAAGGGCAGTACTCCCCCAAGTCTGGGGCCAACTTCACGGCAACTTGGCAAGTTCTGGTCCAAATATTATAGTATACAGTATACACAAAACAAGCCTAGACCATCAATATCCAAACCCCTTCAAATTAAAGAACATAAAGCCAGGTCAAACAAGCTCGAGGTGTCCACAGATTCCATTATCTTCTTTTGCATGGCCATGACTTGCTTGGAGGTTTTTCAAAGTCTTTTCTATTTGACAATATATATATATATATATATATATATATATATATATATCAGTTATATTATTACTAGTTGTCTGCCCGTGAATATCTTTTCAAATTAATTTTTAAACACAAGAGAAGAGATTTTTATATATCATATAACGAGAAAAAAGTTATGTCGCAGTAACTATAATCCAAGAATTATCAGCTGGTTCCATTTAAAGTCTGAAAGAGTATGATGCAGTACAAAGGCTAATGTTATGTTACCTTTGCCCTTCCCAAGGCCATAGTAAGAACGGTGTGGAGTATTTTGCATGATTGCGATCACACAGATGAATATATTGAGCTGATTGACCCCGCTTTGTGATATAAGAGATGTCATTCCCTGAAACATTTAATCTACGGATTAGTTAGTGTTCTGTTGTTTGTGTGCGGTGTGCACCGCGCAAACAAGAAATCCTGAGATGGGATGTGCGTGCAAACCCTTGAGCCACAATAATCTGAGCCGGATTCAGCTGCCAAGATCCTTTTCCTGTGTTGCTTTGGTGGTTTTGGTTATGGTTTTGACGGCATGGTAGCATCCTGTTTGCAACCTTGTCAGATATGCAGATTTTGATGATGGATCTTTGAGTTACTGTCAAAATGAGTGACATGAACCCCAGCACCATGAGCACTGTGACCACCAGCCAAACAGAGATCGTCGTCAGTCCCTAACCAGGCCATCAATTATATGGGAGAATATATATTTAACTGTTCTAGCTATCATAAGCTGGCTCACCTGATTTGAGCTTCTCCAAAGCCTCATACAAGGCAGTCTTTCTGCTTTTTTTCAGCCACTGCAACAGTACAATTAATGGTCAAGGAGGTTCTTGAACTTGAAATCACATGATTTTCTAGTGCTTTGTTGGTGGTGGCATCTAAGAGTTGACTTACGTGGCTAAGGAGGTGGATCAAGTACTCAATGAATATGCCGGTGAAGATGAAGACGAAGCAAACGGTTGCCAGAGCCCAGGTGGGGGTGTCTTGCAAAGAGCGGTATGGGGTTGGACCTGTACTGCTTGCTCCTCCCACAGCCATGGTGGTTGCTGCTGCCGCCTTGTTCTTGGAGGAAACTTGAACATCATGGAGGTTGGGAGGATAATAAATATGTCTAGTATCGTGGGGCATGCTCTAAATTTAAGGAAAAGAAGACCAAGGACCGAGCATTGATTTGGGGAGGATCAAGACAAGGAATTGTTCAACCATGGGTTGCTAATTAACGAGACTTGGGCCAATGAAGTGAGGGGAGTAATGGAAGCTTGCACCAGTGAAGGTCTTATCTGCTGACTTTGAAAGGGCTCGCAATCAAACTGGTGGGTCACCTTCCAGACAGCAGTGCCCACTGCCGTTGCCTGACCCAAGTAAAGTCCGCGCTAGACCAGCCTCTGATCAGATTATAATAACAAATTCTGAATTGAAAAGGTATCAAGACCTTCAAGTTCAAAGTTCAACTCGTCAGATATATATATATATAAAAACTAATAAAAAAAATACTTTTTAAGTATCTTAAAAGACCCCATTTATAATTTCATCCAAGACATTCATTCACCTTTGTTGTAACCCATTTTTGGTCCCCATAAAAAAAATAATAAATACAAAAAAAAAAAAATCAAAGAAAGCTCAAAACAGTGCCGTTTTGAACGACACTGTTCCCCTTTCTTCCCCGCCGAACACACAGCAGCAAAGAAGGAAAAAGAATGCATATTTAATGACGCCGGTCCCTCAAGCCCACCGACCGCCGGTCCCTCTAGCCCACCGACCGAAGACATTGGCCGACCACCTACCGCACCGCCGAAACTGAGGTAGGCACGCCTGGACAGCCGCGCCCGACCAGCCGCCGCATGACCCGTTCCTTGGCTCCACAATGAAAAAAAACATGCTCACGGGCTCTATAAAAAGGGGGAGAAGAGAAGGGAGAGCAAAGAAAGAGGAGGAGAAGAGAAGGGAGAGACAGAGAGAAGAAAGTAGAAGAGAAGGGAGAGAGAGCGAAGAAGAAGAAGAAGCAGAGAAGAGAGTAAAACAGAGGAGAGAGAGAGAGGAAAACAGCACCGCCGGCCACCGCGAACAGCCAGTTCCGCCGCCGTCACCCCTGCCACATCAGTTGCTGCCAACATCACCACCGCTCCAGGTAGCCTTGCCCGTCGTTTTTTTGGTTGAGCTTCATCTGCATGCAGAACGTTTACGTTCTGCAGCAGATGAAGATTAATTAGCGAGTTACTGTGCATGTGCACAGTAACCTGCAGATTAATTCTCTGGTTACTGTGCACAGTGTAACCCCGGTTACTATGTGCACAGTAGCTAACCCATTCTTTGGGCCAGGTTCGGCCCAGCCCATATATTTGGGCCTGATTCGGCCCATTTCAAAAAAAAAATATTTTTTTTCAGCATTTTATTTTTCCATGTAATTTTTATGTCATTTTGATTAATATTTGGTGGTTTTTTTTTATGTTGTTAAAAATACAAAAATCTGATTTTAAATACCGGTTTTCGTCAAAAAAAAAAACTTCCAAAAATACAAAAAAATTGAAAAAAAGAGAAAAAATGTTTTTGTGCATACGGCCAAGTGTCTCAAAGCTAAAAAATTCATATTGTATTTTTCATACACCAAAAAAAATATTTTAGCATGCATTTTGGCTTTAATAACCAGTTTATTAAAGTCAAGAGAATATTGGCCAATGTTTCAAAAACAACAAAAATTTTACTTTGTTTGTCTCTTAGTATCCGGGGTATGACTTTACACGTAATGCATATTCCGGATATTTAATGCTTTTTTTTTTGCAATAGAACCTGGGGTATGACATTACACGTAATGCGTATTCCAGATATTTAATTCTTTTTGTTTGAACAATAGAACCCGGGGTATGACATTACATGTAATGCATATTTTGGACAATAGGAAACCACAACATGACTTAGATTTTATTAGACAAAACAATGCAGCCTACCTTAGGTAGGGCGTAGTTGGGGTGCTAACACCTTCCCTTTACGCAACCAGTCTCCGTACCTGATCTCTAAAGACCAGTAAGGGTTCCTAGTAACCAGAATACTAGGTGGCGACTCCCTGTCCATTTTTTTACCTTAGAGACAAAGAACTCCTTGTCTCACCATATTTTCCATGCCAAATAGACAACATACCACACCCTCATGAAGGGTTGGGGGTGGACGATCGCCGCGCCGCCGCACACGTGCGACAGAATGGCGACTCCACTGGGGACTTTGTGGACTAAGCTTTGTTTTTGTCTGATAATTGTGTTTTATTGTTGTGGTTTGCTTGTTTATTTTTAAATATGCATTTTCTATATATTTGTTCATATTTAGTTGCGCGTTTTAATTTCTGTACATATTTATCTGATGCATCACATAGTTACTTTTTTTAAAACACACACAAGCTTCAGGTTAGGAGGGGGACTAGCAGCTTACCTTACGACTTTTAGTCAAGGTTTAAGTTTGTGTAAACCCCAACTTTTCGTTGAGTGCTTAGACTGGTAATGGTTGGTACACGTACCATCTCATTGCCTACAAGCCCCCATATTGCCTCCACGAGGGCGATCACTGGGACAACGAGAGTCCCTTTTTTAGAGACCAAATAGTAAACCTACCTTTTGTCTCACTTAAAAAGATTAGAACCAGCCTTTAGGATGTATGCTCCGTATACATTGTTTTGCATCCGAGCAAGCCCTTCTTGAAGCATCTTGAACTCCAGACTTTTGGGTGACACAATGACCGTCGCTCAGAAAATTTTCATTTGTGCAAGAATCAAGATTCTTGTTTCATCATACAAGAGTTGCGACTATATGTCACCCCTCGAAGGGCGAGTTTGTCATATAGATTACATGTTCATACATTTAACATGCATACATGTCAGATTGAAATATAGGTCCCCAAAAAAATGTACAACACCCGACTTCGAGCAAGAAACATGGAAGATGAAGAGCGTGCTCAACGTGATGCCTATTTGCACGAAGAGTTGGAGTCTTTGAACAAAAGCTTGACTCACCTCTAGCTTACTCGAGCATATATGGAGAAATGCCTCTGGTGAAGGTCCTTCCAATTGACCTATCATTTTTGTTCAAGCCCCAACAAAGACTCAACCTGAAGAAATTGAGGGCCCACATGATCAAGAGCCTCAACACAATTTAAAGGGGAATTGCATCACCGTTGTAGAATGGAGCCTGTTCTTTCTCTGCCAAAATAACTACCTCAGTTTGATCATGCCTCCAAAAACTTGATTTTTTGTTTCAACCTATTCTAGTTTTTGTTGGTCATTTGGCTAAAAAATTTCCACAAGACTTTCCTTGTCCACTAAGCCTTTCTTGTTAATAAAATCATGTGTTTTGTTGTGTTCATCACATGCCTTCATTTTTGTTGTTTCATGCAAATAACACATTGAGCATAACCTTTAAGCATGAAACCATCGCGCCTAAAATCTTGTGGTGCATTTCCCTTTTCTTCCAAAACTATGTATGATCGCATGTGAGGATTTTTGGGAATTCAAAGTTTAGTACAAAAACAGAAATCATGTTGACGTTTGTCCGAAATAAACAAGTTCTGGAAATTCAGGTGATTCCTTAGAGAGGTAACCATACACCTAGAAAAACCAAAAAAAAAAAAAAAAAAAAACATGAAGTGATTCCAAAAGCTGGGTTTTATTTGCATGAATAATGAGAAATCACATTGCATACTCGCATGAAAGCAAGGCTTACCGATCCTAAATGCATGCATTTGAGATGAAGAAAGGCCATCTTTGATAATCCTTTCACAAGGCTGAAATATATCATTTGCAGTCCCCTTTTGAGCCTAATACATTTTCTTGAAAAAATAACCCTGGCTAGGATCACACCCCTACACTGGGGGGCAAGTGCAAAAAAATCCATAATGATTGAAAGTGCCCAAATAACTCTTGGGGGCATGAAAAAGTCTTCAAACAATGAAAGTGCCCAAACAATACTGGGGGGCATAAAAGAAAATTCTCAATCATCAAAGGTGCCCATACAAAGTTAGGGGGCATGAAGAAAAATCCAAAGGATCCAAAAATTTTGATCAAAAATTACAAGGCCAATGCCATGATGCTCAAAATCAAATGAAGAAAACAAAAACAAAGAGAAAGAGCCCAAGCCCAACACTGGGGGGGCACCGTGGACCATTTTACAAATCAATTCTAAGGTCCAAAAATGTATGAACAAAAGAGTTTGGGATATAAGCACTTGTGATCCTTAGTCTTAAAGTCCCTTAAACACCTTTTGAGTCTGCAACATATCCTTTCTTTGTAACTAATAACTAAAGCCTACATTATGTGCCTGATAAAGCCCTTTCTGATCAAAGACAAGCAATCTGGATCGATATGCAGTGCTTTCTCGTGCGAGTCAAATCATTATTCATGCAAATAAAATAAATGCTTTGAATCAATTCGGTTCTCAATAACCCTCAAATTGACATTTAAACCTTTTGTGACCAACCAGATGTCACCTTCATCTTTAAACAAAAGCAAAAAGCTTTCATCACGTCAAGAAACCTGTCCATAGGAATCACTTGAATTTTTGAGAACAAGTTTATCTTGAACCAATATCAAAATCATTTTTGTGAGTGGCATAACTTTGAAGTTCCAAAAATTTTGCATGAAAACATTTCATTGTACAAAAAAAAAAAACCCAAACTTACTTTCACATATCCTCACCCCAAACTAAACCCAAGTTGAACACTTTGGGGGGCATGATCAAGCTGGGGGGCAATCAAAAACACATGGTAGGGCTGGCTCCATGATTCCTGTTCTAAGGAAAATGACGGGCAAAATTGGTAACTCTACTTGTTGGGGTGAAGGACAAAGATGTATGATGACATCAAACCCTTCCCAGAGGTCAAGATCACAATATGTAACCCGAGTAAGCAAAAGTGGAAAAGCCATCGAAGTTTACTACCAACACTACAACTTTTAAGAGAAAACAAAGACACCATGAAGAAATGGGGGCCTATATTTCTCAGGTAAGTATACATGCATATCAATCATAATGCATTTGCTTTTCAACATTGACAATCATTGCTTCAACCTCATCCCTTTGGTAGTGCGTTTTCTAACCCTACCTCCTTTTGAGTGCGCCTTTGAGCCCTCACCTCCATATTGAGTGCGCCTTTCAGCCCTCATCCCTTTGGTAGTGCGTTTTCTAACCCTACCTCCTTTTGAGTGCGCCTTTGAGCCCTCACCTCCATGTTGAGTGCGCCTTTGAGCTCTCATCCCTTGGGTAGTGCGTTTTCTAACCCTACCTCCTTTTGAGTGCGCCTTTGAGCCCTCACCTCCATTTTGAGTGCGCCTTTGAGCCCTCATCCCTTTGGTAGTGTGTTTTCTAACCCTACCTCCTTTTGAGTGCGCCTTTGAGCCCTCACCTCCATTCTGAGTGCGCCTTTGAGCCCTCATCCCTTTGGTAGTGCGTTTTCTAACCCTGCCTCCTTTTGAGTGCGCCTTCGAGCCCTTACCTCCATTCTAAGTACGCCTTTGAGCCCTCTCCTCCATTTTGAGTGCGCCTTTGAGCCCTCATCCCTTTGGTAGTGCGTTTTCTAACCCTACCTCCTTTTGAGTGCGCCTTTGAGCCCTCACCTCCATGTTGAGTGCGCCTTTGAGCTCTCATCCCTTGGGTAGTGCGTTTTCTAACCCTACCTCCTTTTGAGTGCGCCTTTGAGCCCTCACCTCCATTTTGAGTGCGCCTTTGAGCCCTCATCCCTTTGGTAGTGCGTTTTCTAACCCTACCTCCTTTTGAGTGCGCCTTTGAGCCCTCACCTCCATTCTGAGTGCGCCTTTGAGCCCTCTCCTCCATTTTGAGTGCGCCTTTGAGCCCTCATCCTTTTGGTAGTGCGTTTTCTAACCCTACCTCCTTTTGAGTGCGCCTTCGAGCCCTTACCTCCATTCTAAGTGCGCCTTTGAGCCCTCACCTCCATGTTGAGTGCGCCTTTGAGCTCTCATCCCTTGGGTAGTGCGTTTTCTAACCCTACCTCCTTTTGAGTGCGCCTTTGAGCCCTCACCTCCATTGTGAGTGCGCCTTTGAGCCCTCATCCCTTTGGTAGTGCGTTTTCTAACCCTACCTCCTTTTGAGTGCGCCTTTGAGCCCTCACCTCCATTCTGAGTGCGCCTTTTGAGCCTCTCCTCCATTTTGAGTGCGCCTTTGAGCCCTCATCCCTTTGGTAGTGCGTTTTCTAACCCTACCTCCTTTTGAGTGCGCCTTCGAGCCCTTACCTCCATTCTAAGTGCGCCTTTGAGCCCTCTCCTCCATTTTGAGTGCGCCTTTGAGCCCTCATCCCTTTGGTAGAGCGTTTTCTAACCCTACCTCCTTTTGAGTGCGCCTTTGAGCCCTCACCTCCATGTTGAGTGCGCCTTTGAGCTCTCATCCCTTGGGTAGTGCGTTTTCTAACCCTACCTCCTTTTGAGTGCGCCTTTGAGCCCTCACCTCCATTTTGAGTGCGCCTTTGAGCCCTCATCCCTTTGGTAGTGCGTTTTCTAACCCTACCTCCTTGTGAGTGCGCCTTTGAGCCCTCACCTCCATTCTGAGTGCGCCTTTGAGCCCTCTCCTCCATTTTGAGTGCGCCTTTTGAGCCCTCATCCCTTTGGTAGTGCGTTTTCTAACCCTACCTCCTTTTGAGTGCGCCTTCGAGCCCTTACCTCCATTCTCAGTGCGCCTTTGAGCCCTCTCCTCCATTTTGAGTGCGCCTTTGAGCTCTCATCCCTTTGGTAGTGCGTTTTCTAACCCTACCTCCTTTTGAGTGCGCCTTTGAGCCCTCACCTCCATGTTGAGTGCGCCTTTGAGCCCTCATCCCTTCGGTAGTGCGTTTTCTAACCCTACCTCCTTTTGAGTGCGCCTTTGAGCCCTCACCTCCATTTTGAGTGCGCCTTTGAGCCCTCATTCCCTTTTGGTAGTGCGTTTTCTAACCCTACCGTCCTTTTGAGTGCGCCTTTTGAGCCCTCACCTCCATTCTGAGTGCGCCTTTGAGCCCTCATCCCTTTGGTAGTGCGTTTTCTAACCCTACCTCCTTTTGAGTGCGCCTTTGAGCCCTCACCTCCATTCTGAGTGCGCCTTTGAGCCCTCTCCTTCATTTTGAGTGCGCCTTTGAGCCCTCATCCCTTTGGTAGTGCGTTTTCTAACCCTACCTCCTTTTGAGTGCGCCTTCGAGCCCTTACCTCCATTCTAAGTGCGCCTTTGAGCCCTCACCTCCATGTTGAGTACGCCTTTGAGCTCTCATCCCTTAGGTAGTGCGTTTTCTAACCCTACCTCCTTTTTGAGTGCGCCTTTGAGCCCTCACCTCCATTTTGAGTGCGCCTTTGAGCCCTCATCCCTTTGGTAGTGCGTTTTCTAACCCTTCCTCCTTTTGAGTGCGCCTTTGAGCCCTCACCTCCATTCTAAGTGCGCCTTTGAGCCCTCATCCCTTTGGTAGTGCGTTTTCTAACCCTACCTCCTTTTGAGTGCGCCTTCGAGCCCTTACCTCCATTTTGAGTGCGCCTTTGAGCCCTCTCCTCCATTTTGAGTACGCCTTTGAGCCCTCATCCCTTTGGTAGTGCGTTTTCTAACCCTACCTCCATTCTGAGTGCGCCTTTGAGCCCTCACCTCCATGTTGAGTGCGCCTTTGAGCCCTCATCCCTTTGGTAGTGCGTTTTCTAACCCTACCTCCTTTTGAGTGCGCCTTTGAGCCCTCACCTCCATTCTGAGTGCGCCTTTGAGCCCTCACCTCCATTCTGAGTGCGCCTTTGAGCCCTCATCCCTTTGGTAGTGCGTTTTCTAACCCTACCTCCTTTTGAGTGCGCCTTTGAGCCCTCACCTCCATTCTGAGTGCGCCTTTGAGCCCTCTCCTCCATTTTGAGTGCGCCTTTGAGCCCTCATCCCTTTGGTAGTGCGTTTTCTAACCCTACGTCCTTTTGAGTGCGCCTTTGAGCCCTTACCTCCATTCTAAGTGCGCCTTTGAGCCCTCACCTCCATGTTGAGTACGCCTTTGAGCTCTCATCCCTTGGGTAGTGCGTTTTCTAACCCTACCTCCTTTTGAGTGCGCCTTTGAGCCCTCACCTCCATTTTGAGTGCGCCTTTGAGCCCTCATCCCTTTGGTAGTGCGTTTTCTAACCCTACCTCCTTTTGAGTGCGCCTTTGAGCCCTCACCTCCATTTTGAGTGCGCCTTTGAGCCCTCATCCCTTTGGTAGTGCGTTTTCTAACCCTACCTCCGTTTGAGTGCGCCTTTGAGCCCTCACCTCCATTTTGAGTGCGCCTTTGAGCCCTCACCTCCATTTTGAGTGCGCCTTTGAGCCCTCATCCCTTTGGTAGTGCGTTTTCTAACCCTACCTCCTTTTGAGTGCGCCTTTGAGCCCTTACTTCCATTTTGAGTGTGCCTTTGAGCCCTCATCCCTTAGGTAGTGCGTTTTCTAACCCTACCTCCTTTTAAGTGTGCCTTTGAGCCCTCAACTCATTCCAAGTGTGCCTTTGAGCCACCACCAGTCAGGTAGAGTGTTTTGTAACCCTACCTCCTTTTGAGTGCGCCTTTGAGCCCTCACCAACATTTTTTCTGGGTAGGTCACCCATTACAATGCGACCAATTCTCCATGTTTTATATCTGGGTAGGTCACCCATTACAATGAGACCACACTTCACATTCTTTCCTTTTTTTCGGGTTAAAGGGGATTGGCGAAAGGAATCTCAGTTTAGCCCAACCATACACAGGACTTTGGGTCCGGTTGAAGTTTTAGGTTAATCAAATTTTGAGACGACCAGTTTCGGAAGACCAATGTTATTTTTTCTTTACAACACTTACTATGCACAAATCTTTGCTCCGTAAGCATTGTAAAGAGGTGGGCAACTATTGTAACCCATTTTTGGGTCCCCATAAAAAAAAATAATAAATACAAAAAAAAAATCAAAGAAAGCTCAAAACAGTGCCGTTTTGAACGACAATGTTCCCCTTTCTTCCCCGCCGAACACACAGCAGCAAAGAAGGAAAAAGAATGCATATTTAATGACGCCGGTCCCTCAAGCCCACCGACCGCCGGTCCCTCTAGCCCACCGACCGAAGACATTGGCCGACCACCTACCGCACCGCCGAAACTGAGGTAGGCACGCCTGGACAGCCGCGCCCGACCAGCCGCCGCATGACCCGTTCCTTGGCTCCACAATGAAAAAAAACATGCTCACGGGCTCTATAAAAAGGGGGAGAAGAGAAGGGAGAGCAAAGAAAGAGGAGGAGAAGAGAAGGGAGAGACAGAGAGAAGAAAGTAGAAGAGAAGGGAGAGAGAGCGAAGAAGAAGAAGAAGCAGAGAAGAGAGTAAAACAGAGGAGAGAGAGAGAGGAAAACAGCACCGCCGGCCACCGCGAACAGCCAGTTCCGCCGCCGTCACCCCTGCCACATCAGTTGCTGCCAACATCACCACCGCTCCAGGTTAGCCTTGCCCGTCGTTTTTTTTTTTTGGTTGAGCTTCATCTGCATGCAGAACGTTTACGTTCTGCAGCAGATGAAGATTAATTAGCGAGTTACTGTGCATGTGCACAGTAACCTGCAGATTAATTCTCTGGTTACTGTGCACAGTGTAACCCCGGTTACTATGTGCACAGTAGCTAACCCATTCTTTGGGCCAGGTTCGGCCCAGCCCATATATTTGGGCCTGATTCGGCCCCATTTTCAAAAAAAAAAAAAAAAATTTCAGCATTTTATTTTTCCATCTAATTTTTATGTCATTTTGATTAATATTTGGTGGTTTTTTTTTTATGTTGTTAAAAATACAAAAATCTGATTTTTAAATACCCGGTTTTCGTCAAAAAAAAAAACTTTCCAAAAATACAAAAAATTGAAAAAAAGAGAAAAAAATGTTTTTGTGCATACAGCCAAGTGTCTCAAAGCTAAAAAATTCATATTGTATTTTTCATACACCAAAAAAAATATTTTAGCATGCATTTTGGCTTTAATAACCAATTTATTAAAGTCAAGAGAATATTGGCCAATATTTCAAAAACAAACAAAAATTTTACTTTGTTTGTCTCTTAGTATCCGGGGTATGACTTTACACGTAATGCATATTCCGGATATTTAATGCTTTTTTTTTTGCAATAGAACCTGGGGTATGACATTACACGTAATGCGTATTCCAGATATTTAATTCTTTTTGTTTGAACAATAGAACCCGGGGTATGACATTACATGTAATGCATATTTTGGACAATAGGAAACCACAACATGACTTAGATTTTATTAGACAAAACAATGCAGCCTACCTTAGGTAGGGCGTAGTTGGGGTGCTAACACCTTCCCTTTACGCAACCAGTCTCCGTACCTGATCTCTAAAGACCAGTAAGGGTTCCTAGTAACCAGAATACTAGGTGGCGACTCCCTGTCCATTTTTTTACCTTAGAGACAAAGAACTCCTTGTCTCACCATATTTTCCATGCCAAATAGACAACATACCACACCCTCATGAAGGGTTGGGGGTGGACGATCGCCGCGCCGCCGCACACGTGCGACAACCTTCAACCTACTCTCCATTGAAGAGGCACAAAACAATTATTTAGAGATTGTTTATAAGAGTTGAAACACAAGTAATTCAAAGCCTAACGATCAAGATCATGATCATATGCATATATGCATGGAACATTAATCCCGGCCTTGGGTAGTGAGAGCTGAGAACCTCATGAATCATGATCTTGTGTGTCATAACTCAATTTTTTATCATTTTATTTTTATTATTTTATTTATTGACAAGGATAAAAAATTGATGAAAAAATAATAATTATGAAAAAATAAATAAAAAATGAATTAAAATTTGGGTTAATGGCAAAATGATTGGAAGTTTTGGGGTTTAATTAAACTTTGAAATTAATCTAATTAAGCTTGAAATTAATTTAATTAATCCAATTAAGGGTTTTATTGGACAATTGATAAGTTTTGAAACTTAATTGAGCTTGGAATTAATTTAATTTATCCAATTAAGGGTTTAATTGGAGAATCGATAAGTTTTGAGACTTAATTGGACTTTGGATTTAATTAAATTAATGAAATTAGGGACTTAGTTGAAGAATATCAAAGTTTAGAGTTTAATTGGGGTCCAAATTGCAAAACTTAAAATCCAAGGACCAGCTTGAAAATGACGCGGAAATACAAGGATCCAATTACATTTTATCCAGGGTCTTGATTGCATGATTTCAGAACTTCAGTGACTAGATTGCAAATGGCATTCCCATCACACAAACGGCCGCCGTTTCTAGAAAACCAACCATCGCCTCTTCATCTCCTTCCACAGGAACGGTTTCTGCAGTAATGGCTTTGAAGCCGTTTCAATTGCAGAGATGCTTGGCATTCCCTGGCTATAAAGCCAGAGAAGATGAGAGAGCGCGAGGAGAGGTGGAAGAAAACACAGCACAGAGAGGGCGAAAAAAATACCCAGGGAAAGAAACAGAACCAGTGGGGAATTTTGGGGATGAAAAAGAGAGCATAAATCCAGAGCAAAAAATAGAGACAAACGCCATCAAAAAACCAGAGGGCCAACGTTAACATCTCCATCTTCTCGAACGCAGGGGACAGAGAGAAGAACAAAAACAGAGGAAATTCCAAGAAACAGAGAGGCTAGCAGAAGGGGAGAACAAGAGAGAAGTAATACACAAAGACGAGTATTGGCTCTGTCACTGCCTTTGTCCCTGCAAACAACGAAAACCCAGAATCAAAGCAAATTCCCAGCAAGCCGGCCTCTTCATCATCTTCTCGGTTTCAAAAGCCGCTGAACAAACAAAAGGAGCACGCAGACAAGTGAACATAGAAGGAAGATAAAGGGGAGCAATAGGCGAGAATCCATTCGTGCTGCAAGCACCTTCGCCTCCCGAAGCAAGTACGCTCTTTCCTTTCTCCTTTCATTCTCTGCATATTGTGTTTCTAAACACTGCGCGAAGGTAATTTAATTACCTTCGCATAGTGCAGCACGTGTGAATTTACTTCACGCGTGCAGGACGTAGCCCAGCCAGGTCTAGCCTAGCCCATGTGGGCTGAGCTGGGCCCAGCCCAAAAAAAATTAGAAAATAAAAAAAATAAAAAAAATAAAAAAATAAAAAAAATAAAAAAAAATGTGTATGCATGAATAAAAATAATATAAATTTATTGGTTTATTCACTGACGCCAGAGTCAGGAATAAAAATACCAGTTTAAATTTATATTATTTTATTTTGTTTAGCTAAAAAATAAAAAATGTATGCATGCGTAAAAAATAAATTTATTTTTATTTATTTATTCATTGGTGCTAGAGTAGGGAATAAAAAAATATATTTGATCTAATTTTTGTCGTAGCTACGAATTTTTACCAACGCCAAAGTTGGAATTATTCGAGCTCGAATATTCACTGGCACCAGAGTCAGGAATATTATAAGCAAATCATCACAGCATAAATTAATAAATATTTAGCAATTTAAGACAAAACCAACAATGCAGTCTGCCTTAAGCAGAACGTTTAAGGGGTGATAATATCTTCCCTTTTACGTAACCAATCCCGAGTCATAGAATCTCTGTTAACTAGTTAGGGTTCCTAGTGACCATAATATTAGGTAGCAACTCCTCAAACGAGACATTTTTTCCTAAAAGAACCGAATGCGAGAAACCTGTTTTTTTTTCATAATTTATTCAAGAGAATTATTTTTAGAGCCGCCGCGATATCGGGTGCGACACTGTGTGTAATATATTATTATATAGATAGATAGATTGTGAGTTGAAATGATAGCAAGAAGAGTTCCTGGCTATATATATTCAAAAGGACGGGTGATGCTGAGTTCAAAGAGCAGGTTTACACGAGTAGTTCACAACCTGACCAAGTTTCAGTATTCCAACAATGAATTAAAAATTGATTTTCCAAGATAAGACTTTGTTGGTAATTAAAACAATAAAAGAAACGTGACCAACTCTAACCTCCTTTAGATATTATCATGGAAAACTTCGATTTGCACCCTAAAGTTTTCGGTTTACTTATTTATTTGGTCCTTGTTGCTTTATGTTTTGGCCACTAGATGTTGAGAAAGAAAAAGAAAAAGAAAATCACCAAAAAATAAATATTGAAGATAGAAAAGTGTTTGAATGTTGATATTTGACCACGGAAAAAAAATCACCCTAAAGCTACGGCTAGCAGGGTCTCACGTAACGCGGGCTGCAGAACCAGGGGCAGGAAATGATGGAGTGTGCTGGTTTGAAAAATAATTTTAATTAATTTTTTAAAATAATTTTTATTTAAAAATATATTAAAATAATATATTTTTTTTTTATTTTTAATATTAACATATTAAAATGATTTAAAATACTAAAAATATTAATTTAAAATAAAAAAATAAAAATATTTAAATTTTAAAAGCAAACAGGACTAATAGATACACACCCGAGAACAAATGTACACCGAGAACAAATGTACATCATCTGTACAAGGAAAAAAAAGCTTTAGCTTTGAAAGATATAATTTAATTAATTAGATCTTGAGTTTGTTTTTTATAAATTACTAGTTTAAGTCTCACAAATCTCAAAATCACTGAAAATTTACTTGATCATTAATTTAAAGGCTCAGCCCATAAAATTAATTAAAATAAATATAACCAGAAAGCTAGCTAGACAAACAAATAAAAACACCAAAAAAGTGTTGCCCAGTCTGCCACCCTTGGATTGTTGGCCAACAGAGGGTCTATGGATCCTACTCATGGGTGACAAGAACTAGTTCATCTGAGCATAAGAGTTCGATATTCAATCGTGCCTTTCGCTTTATTGTTCGAATAAAACGCAGGAAAAAAAAAAAAAAAAAAAACACTCCTTTCTGTATAGTTGCTTTTCTTCGAAAAGCTGCCTCGTATTCTTTTAAAAAAGAAAAAAAGTGGGGAACAAATAGTCATTGCCTCGATGGCCAAAAACCTCATTGCCCTAAGAAAACTAACTGTACAATGGCCCCATACCAAAACTTTTCGGAGAGCTGTAGCAGCAGCTCCATCAATGAGCAAAGAGCACTACAGAGATGATATCTTACCTCTACCAAGAAACGAAAAGGAAAATTAAAACTCCATTACTGTCGAGTTAGGCTAAGCAAAGGAACCAATGCACTTGGAGCGAACTTCCGAGCAAAGAGGTAGCAAACAGATGTCATTTCTGAATTATAGGAACATTGTGTGCCATTATTCCGAATGGACTGTATAAAGTCTTCGGTAATATTACCACCACTGTATGTTGCTGGGTGCGGTCCTCCGATGGACCAATCGACCATGTCACACTCCGGTTTGAATTAAGTGACCCGTGGAACATGTTCAGGTAAGTAGGAATAAAATGCTCGTCAGGATAGCAAGCAGGCCTACAATATTTCTTGAAGATAGTGTAGTACTTGGTGTCTGAAACTATATAAACAGCCAGGTCACGTTGGATCTCAAACCACTGTGACCCTTTCCTCCATTGGTACAGATGAATATCAGGAAGCATTTTCCGGCTGTAGCGGCCGCGTCCATAGCGGCTGGGTTCATCATATGACTCGACAAAGCTGTATTCTGAACGAATGAGATACTTGTAGACAGTAGGGAAATTGTAGATTGGGATGCAGCTCTCGGACAGAAGAACAAAACGTTCATTTGAGAAATCCAGTAGGGCATTGGCTAGAAGGCGCTTCTCAGCATCAACCAGGGATACTGATCCCCATTCAACATCCTGGAGAGGAGAAAAAAAATAATAAATTCATATGCAAACACAAGACATCACTTCTGTTTGCAATTACACAAAGCAAATAACGCAATTACAAGCCCGACAAAATCTGCTAGTTAGTCCATAACAAACAATTCGTTTCTAGTAACCAGAGAAGTTCATCAACAAATAAAAAACACCAACAGAATGCATCTTATTATGCCAACCACAGTGATTGTGGAGCATAACTGCAGAATGCATCCAATATCAACTTTTCTTGCCAATGCAAAGTGGCAAGATAGTTAATCGCATGCATTTTGTATGCTGGTGAGTATCTGTAATGGACATCCACGTATAAGTTAATCGCGGGCATTTAGATGATTGCGAAGAGCTTCTCCATGCAAGATCCATAGAGTGATTTGACATGGAAGAAAATGATTTGTTATTGCAGTGCATGATCTCAGGAGCAGTCCATTCAACCTTCAAATTGATGTTTCATGCGATCCTGGTATTTATTATGCTGCTATATTCTTAAGCTACAACAATTAGATGGGAATGAATGAAATGGACCAGCTGAAAGGTGATCATATGGTTGTTTTTACACTGCCTCAAGAGAACCACAAATGCCCAAAACATTATAAAAGATAATCTTGTCAGAAATGGTCAAAAAGATTCACCAAGCTTCTATCTATATTATACCAAAGGAAAGCAAGACAAAGCTTGCAGAAATTATTTCCAGAAGTAATACTCCATCAAAACCACACCACAATAGTGGAGAATTATAACACTAGAACATGAGAAGAAGAGAGCTAAGGGAAAAGGATGTGTATCCATACAAATTGTGCGCATGTGTACAGAAACAAATTGTGGAAAATTCATCAACAAACTTTCTCCAGAAAAGACATTTACATGCAAATTCATTAACATTTAGAATATTTATGCAGCTTTTACATAGGGGTTAAGGACTTCCTCACGCGGGAAGACTTTTAAGCAAAAGTATCTGTTCCCTTAATTATTTTTTATTCCTATTTAGTTTTAGAAAATATTTTTCCTGTTTTTATTTTTCATTTTTAAATTCAGTTTAGGAAAACAAATTTTGAGATTGGTAATTTTACTTTTCCTATTCAGTTTAGGAATCTCTATAAAAACTCTATAATTATTGATTGAAATTCTTTTCCTTTTTAAGATGGACCAAAAACTAGTATAAAGGGTTGTTTATCTTAGAATTCTTCGGAGGGAAATTATTTAGCAATAAAGTTTCAAATTAAGTCTTGTGTAAATATTTAGTAATAAAGTTTCAAATTTAAAAGATTTTGTGTAGTGACCCTACTCCTAGAATTCTATCTTGCATCATTTCCCTTGACAAATAATGCACTTGTAATTGTTGTCTATTGAGGTTTAGCTTGCTTTTCATAAAACAAAAAAAAAAAAAATTGATTTCAAATTAATTGAAAAATAAATTTTAAAAAAAAAAAACATTATTTTCATGCATTTCTTAAAAAAAAAAAAAAAAAAAAAAAAACACTTTGAAAAACAATATCTACCACAATCTCAAACTCCACCTAATTTCCTACCCCAACCCCCAAATCCCAAAGCTGAATAGGCCACTAATCTGATCACCGGTGAGCACGCACAACTCATAAGCTAATCTAGCCCTTTCCAACTCAATATAAAAAGATACTACATCTACAGAATCCATATCATGGAAATTTCAACTATATTGCTAATAGATATCAGAATAAACAGATATAATAAACTAACCATGTGGCTTTGGATACATACCTTGCTTGGAATCATTCTTCCATAGAATGGAGAATCACTGGAAACATTGAGCACATAATCATGAGGATTATGGACATAGATGGAGAAATACTGGTCATGACCCCTAAAGAACCTCTCCCACAAAGGCAGCAAGTGGCAAAGGTCCTCTAGTCAAAAACATGAAAGCAACTTTAGGTACTCTGTCAAAGGGATACCCTTTCTTTTGTGGCAACAGAGAAGCCCTCCAAAAGACCTGATCGTCAGTCATGCTATGAAATCACGTTGTCTGGATGAACAACCTCTCCATATTCAAAAAAAATCAACCTTCTCCCGAGGCTTCACAACTGTACAATTATTATCAGATAGCTTTGCTGAAGCAATGTTGTTTGTGAGAAACAGCTGTGCTTGCGAAGTAAAGTAATGGTTGATGTGAGAACTGGTAGCTAAGCCTAGAATCACACCAGCAACAAAAATCACCAACAACGACAATATCTGAACCAGTTTAAGCAAATCCCATGAGCTTTTCAGGTCCTTCTTCTTTATCCCCTCTATTCCTTGCCATCTATTTCCCTTTCTCTCTCACTTTTCATTCAATAAGTCAATACCCCAATCACTGATTCCCAATAATCTCTCAATTCTTTTCCTCAATCAAAGCTCAACTCTTTCCCTGCAAAACTTGAACCCAGAAAAATAAATCCTAACCATCAACAAGCAACCCAGAGAAGACACAACTTTCAGTGATGCTGAAAGAATATAAGGAAAATCCACCAAGTAAAACACTGATTGAACCCCGAAAATCAAAGAAATCAAGAGTTTTGAAACCTGAGTTCTAAAATTATCCCACAAAAACAAAAGAAAAATTAGATCTTTGAATCAAGCCCAAATGGGAAACTCGAAGAATTCATAAAGAAAAGCAAAAGGGCCTAAATCACTAGAAAAAGAATATCGATTCAACACTTGGCATCAAGTCACCATACTCCACAAAGAGAGAAAGAGAGAAACTTTAAAGATGAGCGTTATGATAGAAAGCAGTGTGGTTGATTATGGAGAATGAAAAGAAAAGGTGGTTTAAGGAGAGATATAGGGATGCGGGGAATCAGAATCTGAGTCTTTGTTGTAATTGTGTAGGTGGAGACCAGGGGAGGAGAGAGAGGAAGCAAGAATAGGTGTACATGGAAGGAAGGAAGGAAGGAAGCAGTTGGCGTTTAGCCACCAAGTTGTTATTACGGTTAGTAAGAGTTAGAAACGGTCCACTACCTTTGTGCTGGTGCGAACCCATTGCCCTCGCCCCTTACTTTTCAAGCCTTCAAAAATGCAATCACTCCATTGTAGAACCTTTGAGAACCTAATAAGGTCGTGTGTTTTAGGTGCCGTTTGGTAATGCGGTAGGAACTGAGGTGCAGTCAAAACGCAAAAATTATATGTTTGGTTACGTTGAAAACGTGGTTTCAAAATGGTGGGACCCACCCCCTGAAGGCTGAAACTGCGGTTTGAAAAAAGTGGCCACTAGCTGCTGCTGACCAGCAGCAACCTCAAGCAACCCACGGTCTGTCAAGGGAAAGTATAATACTCCAAAAAAAAAAAGCCGTTGGATAATTAACACACCCTGAGCTGAGTCCCATAACTCCTCTGCAAATCAATTCAAAAAGCCTCAGGCTCCCATCAATATTCTCCTCCCCACTGTAAAAAAATTCAAGGAATCCTATCTTGCCGTTCACCATTTCCATAGCTTCAAACGGCCCTGTATACTCTGTTCACTGTTCACCATCCTTTCTTCCCACCTAGCAGACCCCTCCTCCATTTTTTATCCTTTCTTTCCAAGCGCCGGAGCTGGTGAGGTTGCTGCAAAATTGCAGTCGTTGCCACTGTTTTTCCCTCCCCCCTGTCACACGAAAAACAGGGTCAGCTTCACAAACACACACAGGACAAAAAAATTGTCTCATCCACTGTCAAAAATAATTGCCCCTTCTGTTTTTCTACCCCAAACAGCTTGCCATTCGCCTGATGTTGTAGATCCGCTCAATATAAAGGTATATTGCCATTTGTTTAATTTTGAAGTTGATCTGCAGCATGTTAAAATAATTTTCCCGTTTGAATTTCTTCTCCCAATGTGTGCGTGATTGTTGTTGTTATGCCTGCAGAGTCGATTTTTGTGAGAGGCAAAAGAACAAGGGGAGTCGATTTCTGTGAGAGGCAAACGAACAAGGGGACGAGAAATTACTAGGACAAAAAGGAGACGGGTCTGCAGTAGAGAGTATGTTTTCTGTTAAAATTTTACGCCTCCCTGAAGATAATTACAGATATGCATATATGTTTAGGTGTTGTGTATTGTTCTGGGAAACATATAATTTATGAATATATTGTGTTGTAAGGATTGTGAATTAAGCACAACATTTTGCTTGATGCTGATATGGAAAAAAAATCTGGTGCTGTGATAATAGGTTAATTGACCATCTGTGTGTTTTAAAATTTTTTGCAGAATTTGTTCTGATAATTGTGTTTAATTCGGATAATGTTGTTGCCATTTGAGTCAAATATGTGTTGCTTCATTCGGATGGTGTTTATGCCTTGATCCTACAGAATTTGTGAATACTTATGTCTTTTGCGATTTGAGAACTAGGAGGTGATGGTCACAGAAAAAAGAATGTATACAATCTGTTTGGTCTGTTTATGCTCTCGGCTGGAAACTATAAAGTTCACTGGTAATGGATTTCAATTACCTTGATGATGCATGATGATGTGCAATATTGATATGTGTAGTTTGTAGGGCACATGCATATTGTGTGGACTGGCTAGAATTGTTATAGGTTGGTAATCACTTGTAGGTGAACACTTCCTTCCAATATTACGCAAATGATTAGCATGTTATAAAAATTCATGATGTTTGGTTGCAAATATGTTATCCAAATAGGAATGGATAATCCAGAAACTATTGATAAAGCTGCTTGGAATAAAGAAATGTTGCATGTCTTTTGTGACCTTTGCATCAAGGCCATCGACATGGGAATGAGACCGAATACTCATTTCGACAAGGCCGGTTGGAAATATTTACAAACTTCTTTCAAAGAAATAACTGGTCACGCATTCACAAAGACACAATTGAAGAACAAATGGGATGGCTGTAAAAAGGATTGGAGGATATGGACAAAGCTCATTTCAGAAACTGGTGTGGGCTGGAGTGCAGAATTAGGGACAATTTCTGCAAGTGATGAATGGTGGAAAAACAAAAATTCAGGTTATTTTGCTGCTCCTTAATTTTAAATTTCGTTGTATCTCAGTTCAGTAATTACCAAAAAATTTAGGCAAGCTACATTAAATTAATTCTATTTGTTCTGTGTAGGAAATAAGAGGCGCAAAAAAATTTAGGCATGCTGGTATCGAACCGTCTTTACGGTTGAAGTTCGACAGAATGTTCTCCAATATTGTTGCTACTGGACAGTACGCATGGGCACCATCGGCTGGAATCCGTCGTGATGATAATGTTGGTGTTGATGAGGACCCAAATGCCAATGACGAACAACCTGATTTGGAAGAAGGAAGCGGTGATTCAGAAGAGGATGGAATTCCAAATTTCACTGATGATGTGTGCAACATGGTTAGAGGGGTTAATATGTCAAGCAGTAGCAACACACGCAGCAGTGGAAAGAGAAAAGAAAGAGAACGTGTTGACGTTCAATCAGGGAAAAAAAAAAAGAAGTTCTGGAATTGGGATGCAGCTACTGTCACGGTTTGATAACATGGTTGACAGTATGTCAATCAATAGTGATTCCACATCTATATTTAAAGATAGGAAAGGTGTAGTATTCCTGAGGTTATGATTGAGCTGCACTCAATAGAAGGAGTTCATATTGGTGATGATTTTCATGCGTGGGCTACTGAGTTCTTGGGTATAAGAAGGAATAGAGAAATGTGGTTCAGTATGGGTAGTCTTCAAAACAAGATGATATGGTTGCAGAAAATGTTTACACGGCGTAAGGCACCATAGACGAGGAGGTATATATTGACCCTGAATGCATGCTTTTATAAATTTGTTGATAATATTATTATCTAAATTGTTATATAACATGTTTTGAAATGTATTGACAATTATGTATTCTTTCAGAGATCTGAAGATAATCGGCCAGAATTGTTCGGGACTCTATTTGTAATTTTAACAATTCTCATCTCACATGGAGAGGCTGTGTACAAGTCCTATTTTTTCGGCTATGGAGCATAAATATTTTTTATTTTCATGCAAACGGACTGTATATTAAAGTATCGAAAAGTTGTACTGTTATTCGATACGAGCTACGTATTATGAATTGCAATCCTGAATGTTTCTATGTATTTGTAATGTAATATGACGTGGACAATGCTTTTATAGTTTACAAAATATGCATGCTTAAATGCAACCGATAGAAAATGCAAAAAAAAATGGCTGTTAAATTATCGACATTAAAATTGCTTAATTATAAATTATACTGCTCGGAAAAAAATTTCTACGTCCATTTTAAAAGAAAAATCAGTTGTTTTAGTTTGGGTTAAAAATATAAATTGAGGTCTAGAAGCTTAACTTATTATTGATTTCTATTTCTAATAAGTACACGTGATGTGCGGCAAGGGAAAAAAATATGCAAAATATGTAAAACGTTTTAAAAAATTTTGAAATAAAAAAAATACAAGGATTCATAATACAATTTATATGCAAATATTAAAGTAACTAGTACACTGTGATAGAACATGCACTCTGGTTACAGAAGATTAAACGTGAAGATACAAAATATGCAAAGATTGAAAATACAATTCACATGAAAAATTTAGCTAAGTGGTACACTGCAATAAACTGCTTCCGACATTTCAGCCTAGTCACAGAAGATAAAAAGTAAAAACAGAGAAATATGCAAGATTCAATATATTTAATTCACATGCAAAAACAAGCTATGGTACACTGGGATAAACTGCTCCTCACCTTGCCCATCGGTTGCAGAAGAGAAAAGATAATGAACACGGGTTGTTGAATACCGAGCTTATGTGACAATGCTGGAACAAAACACTTTGTGAAAAGAAGAAGCAACCTCACAGGTACCTGCAATGCTTCAGTAAAAGAACCTCACAGGTACCTGCAATGCTTCAGTAAAAGAAGATAAAACAAAGAGCAACCAGCAGATACAGAAATGGAGATGCAGAGGAACAAACTCAGCAGATAAAAAAGGCAACCACGGGATAAACAAAGGGCAACCACCACCAACATTCCTTGTCACCACCAAAGCAACCAGCTGCCCTCATCGTCGCCAACAGCAGGAGCACCACCAACAGCGGGGAGGAAAGAGTGCAGCAGGGAAAAAACGCAGCAGAGGCAGTGTGAATCAGAGGCAGTGCGAAGCAGAGCAGATTCAGACAAAAAATAGGGCCACCACAACCAACCTGCCTCGCCGTTTCTGTGCAACCGTCTGCCCTCATCTTCGCCAACAACAGCAGCACCACCAACAGCGGGGAGGAAAGAGTGCAGCAAGGAAAAAACGCAGCAGAGGCAGTGCGAAGCAGAGCAGCTTCAGCCGATAAACACAGGGCCACCGCGGGATAAAACCACACCACCACTGCAAACTCATCATCGTCTCCACCATAGCAACCATCTGGCGTCATTAGCTTCAACTGCAGCAGCACCATCATCAGGAGAGAAGCAAGGAAAGCATACTGGAGAGTGAGAAGAGCAGGAACATAAACACCATCACCGAAGTCCACCACCGTTCCCCGCCGTTCCCACAGCCAAACACACCTCGCGCCGCCAAGGGTAACCTCCTCTGTCCATCGCCTTCTCCTTCATTCGTCTGCTGATGAGTAAAAGTCGGTGTCCACTGTTCATGTAAAATGTGAACAGTGGACAGTGTATATATAACTTTAATGCAACAATTTGGGCAGTAAATTTTTGTTTAGTGTGAATTAGTATAATATAATAGTTGCATGGGAAAATTAATCGTGCATGTATTACATCAAACATTGTGTTTTATTTTAAAAAAATAATTTATTTAACATGATTAAGTGTTTATTTATGTAGGATTATACATATGGAAGAAGAACGTTTAAATGCAATATTTAATGAATCTCTTGATGATGATTATGATAACATAATGGATCGTGTTGTTGATCACGTTAATTATCGTGGTGGTGATGACAACGGTGGCTCGGGAGGGGATGGTGATGATGGCGCAAATGATGACGACGACGACACTGACGACGACGACAACGATGACGACGATGATGATAGTGATGATGATGAAGAATCGTTTTGGAAGCGAGCATTTGATAGGAAAAAATTAGCTGTGTGCACAGCTGGGGCACTAAACATTTATTATGTCAATCATATACATAAAGAACCATGCATGGTTTCATACAATACAGGCATGCGTTGGTTAACTGAAGTTTTACGAGGACATTGGCAACGATGTGTCAACATGTTTAGAATGGACACATCAACTTTGTTGAGCTTGTGCAGTGATTTAGAAACAACGTATGGGTTGAAGCCATCGAGAAGGATGAGTGTGATTGAAAAAGTTGCAATATTTCTATATACAATAGCACTAGGAGCATCAAATAGGGAGGTGCAAGAGCGATTTCAACATTCGGGGGAAACTATTAGTAGATGCATTAAAGAAGTCCTCGCAGCAGTATGTTTGTTTGCAGTCGATGTCATAAAACCAGATGACCCGAGTTTTTCAAACACTCCACGAGAAATTGCAATGAATCCTAAATATATGCCGCATTTCAAGGTACGAAAAATATTTATGTTTTTATTGTCAGTATTCAATTCAAAAATTGATGTATGCATGTTAGTAAGTAACGACATGATATTGTCAATGGTTTTTTTTTTTTTGTCAGAATTGTATTGGTGCAATTGATGGGACACATGTGCGGGCTTGTATATCAACCGAAAATCAAATTCCATTTATCGGAAGAAAAGGTGTCCCGACTCAAAACATAATGGCGGTTTGTAATTTTGACATGCGATTCACGTTTGTGTGGGCAGGATGGGAAGGCAGTGCCCACGATACACGTATTTTTCATGAGGCTATTGAGAATATAAATATAAAATTCCCAACGCCACCAGAAGGTAGGTATACAACATAACTTGTTATGTTCTTAGGTATAAAATTTGTTTTATATTACTAATTACAAGATCAAATTTTGATATTGTTTTTTAATTACAGGTAAATACTATTTGGTTGATGCTGGATATCCAAATGAGTATGGTTATTTAGGTCCGTATAAAGGTGAGAGATATCACTTACAAGATTTTAGGCGTCGTGGACAACCTAGAAATCGGCAAGAAGTTTTTAATCGTGCACATTCATCGCTACGTAATGTCATAGAACGATCTTTTGGAGTATGGAAACAAAGGTGGAGGATTTTACAAAACATGCCTGCTTATCCATACAAAACGCAAGTTGAATTTGTAGTTGCATCAATGGCACTACATAATTACATTAGAAGAAGATCGCATGATGATGTTGTATTTGCGGAATTTGATCGCAATCCCAATTATGTACCTGATGACATTTTACCAGATGTTGTGGCACGCCCTGAAAGCATTGGAAACAATAGGCAAAGCAGGATGAATTTTCGAACGTGATGGGATTGCAGATAGTTTGATGGAAGAATAAAGTAGAATTTATAATGTCTTGTTTCATTAATGATGTAATAGCAGTACTTAACTCTACAATATTTTCTATTGCAAAATAAGAATATTAATGTCTTTTATAGTTATTTTATTACATCAATTTGCAAAGCTTGCTTGTATGGGAGTATAGAGCTTTTCATTAACGAAGCAGTAATAAAATATTTTTTTCACGTTGTAAAAAATTATTGTTGCGACCGGCACACGAAAACGAAATGCACACGTAGGAAAAACAATTAAAAATTTTTATTATGAAAAAACATTTCAACATCTTTTGGGAACGCAGTTTGCACCGCATAAACGGTTACCAAACACTGTAAACTGCTTTTTGTTCAACCTCAATTTCAACCACAGTTTTAACCAAACACATATTTTTTCAAACCAACCTCAACTAAAAGTGCTTTTTTTGAAACAGCTTTTTTAAAACCACAACCGCAACAGCAACCTCAATACCAAACACACCCTTACTCTCTTTCTTTTTCAAACCATAGTTACCATTTATTGATTAATGTCCGAAAGAAAAAAAAATGTCTAGTTGAATAAAAAACAAATACGGACATCAAATAAATTGTTTTTTAAATAGTCTTAAAATAAATTTATATATTTTTAAAACAAGAAATACAATAAAAACATGTTCTTTGTGTCCTCACTTTATATTTTATATTCCAAGAGTTAATTTATTGAGAAGAAATTTCCTCTAAAGCCCATGAAAAAATTATAGCTTAAAAAAAATAGCATACTTCTCATCTTCTCTTTTTTTTTTTCTTTTTTTAATATTTTAAAAATCTCTTAGAGTTCTTTAAATTCATAATTTTTTGTTTATATAGTATTGTATAAACAAAATAGCTATTTTATTCAATAAAAACAAAACTGCTACTAGATCTACATTTCTATAGTATTTTATTCAATATATCCTTTTTATATTGAATTTCTTTTTTCTTTGTTATATTCAAACAATCATTTAATATTTAACATATTTTATAAAATCCATAATTTATTGTTTATCACTTATCACTTGTGTTTATATGAATTTTCTTTTTCCACCTTCCTCATAAATCATCATTAGTCTTCTCTTTCCAGGTGAAAACATCTCTTTAACTCCCTTCTTCTCAAATTTTTCATCCCAAGCAAAACCCCACAATCTTTTTCCTCAAAAAAAAAAAAAAGGTTTGATTTTCTCTTGGCGGGCCTTACCCTTGACTAGGTTTTAAAGCTATGGTAGGAGAGGCTCTCGTAGAATAATTAATGTCTTTTTCAAAATATTAAGGGCAGAGGATTGGGGGTAAAACAAAATGTGAAGAAGTGCAGTTGCGTCATGGAAAGGAGA
Organism: Populus alba; assembly: GCF_005239225.2. Lineage (NCBI taxonomy): Eukaryota > Viridiplantae > Streptophyta > Magnoliopsida > Malpighiales > Salicaceae > Populus > Populus alba. The sequence continues at coordinate 268,964 of NC_133286.1, read as the reverse complement.
CAAATGAGCAAGAAAGAAAAGAAAAAACAAAGTTGCAGACCGTCGCTTTGGTGAGTTCACTCAACATGAACTCATACTCATCTTGGATATATTTGACAATCCCAATGAACCTATATAAAATCCCAATTGATACGACACCATAAAATTCATGGCCAATTTGTTTCCTTCATGGACATTAGAACTTGCACAACAGTAACGTGTCCCTCATCTCTGATGGAGGTATACAGCACAATTTTATTATATTTAAATTAATATAATTTTAAATTAATAAATCATCGAATTAACTTTTTAAATCGAGTTGAGTTTAATAACACTAACAATTCAACAATGAATAGTTAAAAAAAAACACCTTATCTGTTACTTCATTTCCAAATAAGCTGGTTTGAGAATTTTATTTGTTAATAGAAGAAAATCTATAAACAGGATTCTCGGCGTGACAACGTGGCTCATGATTGATTTATTAGCGTGTGTGTATGCTTTGATCGTGTATCTTGTATTTCTTTAAATGATATAATACATTATATTCAATGATTTTTAATTCCTTATAAAGAAAAACATTTGTTTTATTGGTTAAGTAAGGGTTAGATACATACTAGAAAGAAAAAAAATCTTTTGAATTAAATTTATATATCTTCAAAATAGTTTTGAAGAAAAAAAAAGTTGAAAGATTATTTATTTATTTATAGAAGTAAACTGAGGAAATCAGATGACAAGACATAAGTCTCTCTGTCTTTGTCTTCCCATGTAACGTAAGACAGACAACTCAAACTTCGCTTTTATCTGTTCAGGAAAGAGAAAAAAGGTGGTCCCGTTGCTCTTGATTGAACTTCAAAATCCAGCTTAAAAGGAAAACAGATTTGTTACAGCTTGCCCCCCTCGTATAGTATATACTTGACGTGCAAATACCAAGACCGAGAAAAGTTTGAGAGAGATAGAGAAAAGGGGGAGAAGAAAATGGAGGAGGATCATAGTCGTAGAGAAGGGAATGGATTTGAGATAGAAGATGATGATAAGGAACACAGTGTGTCAATGTTGAGAGAGCCGTTTCTTGTTAGGAATATAAAGAATAATACTTCACAGATTGCCATTGTTGGTGCCAATACCTGCCCTATTGAAAGCCTTGATTATGAGTAAGTCCCAATCTTCTTCTTCTTCTTCTTCCTTTTTTAAAAAATATTTTTTATCTGTTAAATGTGAGGGTGAATTGGTTTATTAGAAGAATTACTGATGGCTTCTTTATTTTCTTTTTAAAATCTTCCTATCATATCAATTCTTCTTTTCTTTTCTTCTTTTGGATAGCTAGAAACAGAGGGAAAATGACAAAAAGAAGGGACATTTGTATTGTATGTTCTTGTTCTACATTTTTTGTAGTGTGTCTGTGTGTGCAAAGACAATTTAGGATAAATAGGAAACTAAATTCTGAATCTTTTGTTGTTTGATTTTGGCTTAGAACAAACAAGGTCGCTCTCGAGCGAGCCATGATGCTGATGTAGTAGCTTGGTAACTATTTGTAGTTTTCCAGAACTAAATTGGCTGTTTAATGCATTAATCAAAACGTTGTAATTTTAAGAAATCACCATTTTGTGTTCGAGTTTATGCAAGTTTTTTACTGTTCAATCCGCCTTCCCTCACTCTTAGGCACCGTTTTGCAACGCGGTGCATCGCAGCAAAAGCATAATTTCTTATGCTTTTGCTGGCGAAATGCAGGTGTAACCGCAGTGCGTTGCCACTTATTAGAAGTTGAACAAGAAGCTATTTTCAATAAAAAGCATTTCTAGGAGTTACAGAGTGGAAGCTGTTATGGTTAGGAAAGTAAAGGTGGACTAACTACTGTAAATGATAGAGGCTGACGACCTTGATCTTATGTTTATCACCAATCATTTAGTTTATCGAGGCTGTACTTGGTCTTACAGAATCGGCCTGTTAAATTTATGCGGGGGAACAGGCCTCCTTCCTAGGCTTGCTTTCCCAGCTTTCTGTTCACCCATGGCTTTCAGGTGGTGACCGTAATTAGCCTTTCGGTAGCCATAGGGTGTTCACTGGTGCCTTAGCACCTCTCCTTACCAAGAATAGAAATGCTGAAATGCTTAAAATAAGGTTATTGAAGGGGAGAATAGATTGTTGAAAGCTCCAAGCATTACTTCATTTGATGTTAGAAGTAATCTTCTGTTCCTACCGCATTCTGACCCACTGGAATATACTCTGGCAGGATTGCTGATAATGAACTTTTTAAACAAGACTGGAGGTCTCGAAAGAAGGTTGAGATATATCAGTATGTTGTCCTCAAGTGGACACTTGCTCTCCTCATTGGGTTAGGTACAGGGCTTGTCGGCTTCTTCAATAACCTCGCTGTTGAAAACATAGCTGGTTTCAAACTTCTGCTGACAAACAATCTCATGCTTGAGAACAAGTAAGCCTCATCATCACTGCAAGTGTTTTTCTTCATGATAAAGTGCTATTATTTTCTGTTAATTCTCTTGAGATATTATACCATATTCATATTTTATACTTCTACGAACAACTTCTTGGTGCACTCAGAGGCCCCATCAGGCATTGAGCTATGTATGGAGGTAGTCCTCCCCAGGCCCACCTCCACACCCAATCCTCAATTAGATCTCAACGTGTGACCCCAAGTCGGAACCAATATCTAGTGTCGGGGATCTCCTTGAGGACACATAATTCTCTAGATATAACAGAACAACTTGATATCTTTACCTCATTTTTTTTGTTGTTCTGCAAATCAAGTTTTTGTTAGATTTTTGTCTTGTGCTAGTGATATAATCGGCTATGTTTTTATCATGAAACAGCTTAGATGCTTATGTTAGTTTTCTTTTAATAAAAAAAAATGATATAAATGATTCTTTTTTCAGTGCAGGTACTATCAGGCATTTGCAACTTATGCTGGTTGCAACGTGGTTTTGGCTATTGCTGCTGCAGCCCTCTGTGCTTACGTTGCTCCTGCAGCAGCAGGCTCTGGTATACCTGAGGTTAAAGCATACCTCAATGGTGTAGATGCTCCTTCTATTTTGGCTCCTGCTACCCTCTTTGTAAAGGTGAATCACAAGCTATCTGCAACTCTCTCCCCGCCAACTTTATAGGTTCCATCGGTTCCCTCTATACAATTATTGGAATTCAGTGATTGTCTGAATGCTTTAAATCAAGTTGTTTCCCATAATTATTCAATGTATACAAAGACATAAAGGCCAGATCCAATTCTCATGTTTCCATAAAATTGTAGATTAAATCTGAAAACCCTGTTCTAGTTGTTACTAGACCTGCATCAAAATGAGACAAATCAATCTAATATTTCATCGTCTAACCTCCAAACATGAGAGAATTGTTCTGATGAAAAATTGCTTTAGCTTCTATTTTCTGCATGCAAATGAATATTTTGATGGCCAAGCCACTATAAGCTCCTCGAAACCCAACTCAAGTCAAATTGCCTTCCTCATGGGTTTTGCTTACATGTCTGATGTGAATACACTACCTTGTCAGGATACTTGGGGTGAAACAACAAGCCCCAAACCATATGCATTAGTTCTTCCCATTGAACTTTTCATCAGAACACAAGCAAAATCTAAACAAAGAGAAGAATTCTGCTAGTGTCTCTTAATGTGAGAAGCTTTTGCTGCAGATGTTTATTATGCTCAGTATTTCTTCTATTCATGAAGTATTCTACTTTCTTTTGTCTCTGTGGAAATAATAGCTATTTTGATTCTCTGAAGCAGCTAACTTTCCTGCCTTTTGATGTTGACCGTCTTCTTTAAAACTGTTTCTAATACATGATGAGCTAATTCATCACTGACGTGAGTCATTTACAAGCGGTTCAGGAAATTTGATCCTTGTTGGGTACTGAAGTTTTTATATTTGATTTGAACCTCTCAGATTTTCGGGTCCATATTTGGAGTTGCTGCTGGATTTGTTGTTGGTAAAGAAGGACCCATGGTACATACTGGTGCTTGCATAGCCTCCTTACTTGGACAGGGTGGTTCTCGCAAGTATCATTTGACATGGAAATGGTTGAGATACTTCAAAAATGATCGAGACCGGCGAGATTTGGTTACATGTGGTTCTGCTGCTGGTGTAGCAGCTGCCTTCCGTGCTCCTGTTGGCGGGGTCTTATTTGCCCTTGAAGAAGCTGCTTCCTGGTAACTCCCTGTTCTGTTATCATCCTCTCCTCCCCATTTCTACAAAAGTGTTCTTTTCTTCCTTCTTCTACAACTGGGTGAAATATATCATTTTCCCATTCCGTTCAGGTGGAGGAGTGCCCTTCTTTGGAGGACGTTCTTTACGACAGCTGTAGTAGCAGTCGTATTGAGAGGTCTCATAGATTTTTGCCGATCTGGAAAATGTGGGCTATTTGGACAAGGAGGTCTGATCATGTTTGATGTAAATTCTAGAAAAGCCTTTTACAGCACCCCAGATCTACTAGCAGTTGTGTTCCTTGGAGTGATAGGAGGCGTTTTTGGAAGCCTTTACAACTATTGTGTCGTCAAGGTTCTTCGCACGTACAGCCTCATCAATGAGTATGCCCTGAAAATTAAGTCTCTTCGTATCAATGAGTATTTTACTGTTAATGTTCATCGCCATTTTTCTCATGAATCGTCATGCTTTATAGTTTGTTGATGCTGATGGTTTGAACAAATTACAGGAGGGGTCCTTCGTTTAAGATCCTGCTTGTTATTGTCATTTCCCTTTTGACCTCTTGTTGCTCCTATGGTCTCCCATGGCTTTCGAAGTGCATTCCCTGTCCCCCTCACCTGGCCGAGAAATGCCCAACTGAAGGTCGCTCTGGCAACTTCAAGAATTTCCAGTGTCCACCAAACCACTACAACGACCTTGCTTCCCTCGTTTTCAACACCAATGATGATGCCATCCGCAACCTATTCACTTCCGGTAGTGAAAAGGAATTTCACCTCTCCACCCTTATGGTTTTCTTCTTTGCTATTTACTGCCTTGGCATTGTTACTTACGGCATTGCTGTTCCCTCTGGGCTCTTCATCCCCGTCATTCTTGCCGGGGCCTCTTATGGGCGTCTTACTGGAACAATGCTTGGCCCTCTGTCTAATCTTGATGCGGGTCCCTGTGCCCTCCTTGGAGCTGCCTCCTTCCTTGGTGGCACCATGAGAATGACAGTTTCTCTCTGTGTCATCCTTCTTGAACTTACTAACGACCTGCTTATGCTTCCACTAATGATGCTAGTGCTCCTCATTTCAAAAACAGTGGCCGATTGTTTCAACAAGGGTATTTATGATCAAATGGTGAGAATGAAAGGATTTCCTTACATGGAAGCCCATGCAGAACCATACATGAGACATCTTGTTGCAAGTGATGTTGTTTCTGGTCCATTAGTTTCATTCTCTGGGATTGAAAAGGTAGGGAACCTGATGCATGCTTTGAAAGTAACAGGGCACAATGGATTCCCCGTGATTGGTGAGCCGCCTTGTTCAGATGCTCCAGAATTGTGTGGACTTGTCTTGAGGTCTCATCTGCTTGTGTTGCTAAGAGGAAAGAAATTTACAAAGCAGAGAGTAAAGACGGGGTCAGGGATCATGAAGAGTTTCAAGGCACATGACTTTGCAAAGGCTGGATCAGGCAAAGGGGTGAAGCTGGAGGATTTGGAGATCACAGAGGAGGAGATGGAGATGTATGTTGATCTCCATCCTATTACCAACACATCTCCATACACCGTGGTTGAAACAATGTCTCTAGCAAAAGCTGCTGTTCTCTTTCGCGAACTTGGCCTGAGACACTTGTGTGTGGTGCCCAAGACACCAGGGGTACGACTCTCCCGATGCTATACATGTGTTTAATAATATGCATATGAACACTTAGCTTTAGAATCCATGTGAATACTCATGCAGAGATTTCCTCAAATTTCTCTATTTTGCAGAGGCCTCCTATTGTCGGGATCCTGACTCGCCATGACTTCACACCAGATCATATACTGGGGCTTTACCCACATATTAAACCTCACAAGTAGGTGAGCAAGCTATGTAATCCTTGCTGCCCGTAAGGACTCGTTCTTATGGAGCTGTTAGCTTCCCCTCGCCATTGCCAAACGAGGGAAGAAACAATGTAGGTTACAGAGGATGTAACTGTGAAAGCAGTAAAACGAAAGCTGTTTCTCCCGGAATAAGATTTTATGCGATATTTTGAAGACCAGAGAGCCCTAATTTGAGTTAAAGCTGGCTAAGTTCATCATCACTCCGAAGTAAGATCAGCAATGTACACAGAGAGAACCCTAAGGGTTGTTGAACCCTAATATTAGCAGGCCAATGAAAACTGATAGCGATCTGGAGAAACGAAAGATTGAGGGGGTGATTAATGCTGTTTAGTCACGTGGACTGGCTGATCTTTGATGGGATACAACATTACATTTTCGTCCATGAACTCTTAAAAGTTTTAATTTTATTCCTAATATTGAACAAATATATTTAATCAAGTGACCTCAATATTAAAAAATATTTTAAAAAAAAATCAAAATAGCATTGTTTGTAATATTAAAAAAAAGCCAACAGAGTCAGTTAAAGTTTTTAAACTGGGTAACTTTTTTTGTTTTTTCAACCTGAATTGACTGACACAAGCTTCATTCCCACCCCCCGGTCGGTCTAGATTTTACAGCTGTGCTCTAATAACTGTCACTTCTAGTCCCTAAAAAAGAAAAACAGAAACTTAGAGGACCATTTGGCAAGGCAATAAAAAAACCCATCCAGCGATACATGCATTTTGTTGGGTTGGCTTGTTTATAAGAACCAAAAAAAAGAGGCATCAAATTTGTAATAATTAAAAGAGAGCTGCATCCCCAATTTTTTGAATCAAATCTCCCCTCTACCCACCCAGATCCAATCTCAGGGTTCCCCTCCTCTCCTCTCCTTCCTTCTGAGATCTGCAAATCTTGGCATACATCGAAGTTTATATACTACCATCGTCATTTTAATCAGTTATGGAGGCGATCGAAGAATTGACTCAGCTTTCGGAATCTATGAGGCAAGCATCTGCTTTGCTTGCCGACGAAGACGTTGATGAAACGACGACGTCGTCCTCTCCTTCTTCTTCCAGACGCTCTTCTACTTTCCTCAATGTCGTCGCTCTCGGCAATGTCGTAAGTTCCTCTCTCTCTCAAGTAATAAATGCATGTTAGATCGTTGGATCTGTTTATAGGTTTCTTTGCAATTAAGGCTGTGTTTGGATTCAAATATAGAAACTGTTGAAAAATGCAAGAAAAAGTTGTCTCCTCTTTTTCCGTCTGGATTAAAACAAAAGGAAAGAAAGAAAGAAAGAAAGAAAGAAAGGAGATGAATGCTTGAATATCCGAACTTTTTGACGAGCTTTCTCGTTTGTACAGGGTGCGGGTAAATCTGCTGTGTTGAATAGTTTAATCGGACATCCTGTTTTGGTAAGCTCGTATTTCCCTTGCACTGTTGTTGATTTGATGCCATTTTTCCCTCTGACGACAGTTTTTTCTTATGATTTTGGCAGCCCACCGGTGAAAATGGAGCCACTCGGGCTCCGATAAGCATAGATTTAAGTAGGGATAGTTCCGTAAGCAGTAAATCAATTATTTTACAGATTGACAGCAAAAATCAACAAGTTTCTGCGAGTAAGTTCTCTTACTAAATTTTCAATTGCATTTTGTTTGCCAATGCGGCATCTTTTTATCTTGAATTTTCTGTTTAATGTCTCTGATTCTTGTTGGTTTCTCTAATTTGGTACGTCATAGGTGCTCTTCGGCATTCTCTACAGGAAAGGCTTAGCAAGGTTTCCTCCGGCAGGAGTCGTGATGAAATATATCTGAAACTTCGTACCAGTACAGGTTTGTTCCTCACTTAAAGATTGTAAGTAAAGACTTTGTGGAAAATAATAGTAAAATGGTGCAATGCAGATCATTTATGGCATTTCCCTATGATTATCCAGTTACGTAGATGGCATGGACAGTGTCAAATTAATGAGGTCTTAGTGCAGATTATTCATGCAAAGACACCAAGACAACATTCACCAACTCATGCACTTTCCCTGCATCAGTTTTAATTAATTTCTTTCCTCTGATATGTTCAGCTCCTCCATTGAAATTGATTGACTTGCCTGGGGTGGATCAAAGAATCGTAGATGACTCGATGGTGAGTGGTGTTATTTTATTTCTGGTTTTCAAGTTTTTGCAGTAGGTACATGTGTGATTCTTTTGTTTCTCTTTTCTGATTATTTCTGTGTATCAGGTGCTGTACTTCAAAGGTCAATCAATATTTTGGTTCTCTTCCTGCTGTATATGATTCAGATTTTCTCTTTTGTGAATGGGCTCGTTCTATAACTAATATTGTTATAGATTGTGTGGGTGGCTACCCTTGATGCCCTGTTTTTGTATGAGTTGTACCTCTTGGTTCTTATAAAATAAAAAATTGCTGTAGTTTGGAAGGTCTTTTTTTATTTTTTCCCTTTGTTTCTAAGTCAGTGCAATTGGAAGCTCTTTTAATGGCAATTTTTTTTTTTGCTCTGCCAGATCAGTGAATATGTTCAGCACAATGATGCTATTCTGCTAGTTGTAATACCTGCTATTTCAGGCGCCAGAAATTTCTTCCTCTAGAGCCCTCAGAATTGCAAAGGAATATGATGCAGAGAGTGAGTCAATGTTAAGCTTGCATCCTATCTTTTTTGTCAAAAAGATCTATATTTTTGAAATTTTTGAAAACTTTTTATTTGAGTTTTAAGTATGATTTGTGTTGCATTATAGGTACCAGAACAGTTGGCATTATTAGTAAAATTGATCAAGCAGCTACAGAGTCAAAAGCTATTGCAGCTGTTCAAGCTCTTCTTTTGAATCAGGGACCACCAAAAACATCTGACATTCCATGGGTTGCATTGATTGGTCAATCTGTTTCCATAGCGTCAGTGCAATCTGGAAGTGCTTCATCCGAGAGCTCTTTGGAAACTGCCTGGCGAGCTGAAAGTGAAAGTCTAAAATCTATATTGACTGGAGCCCCTCAAAGCAAGCTTGGGAGAGTTGCTCTGGTGGATGTCCTTGCTGGTCAGATTCGTAGTCGCATGAAACTCAGGCTTCCCAGTCTCCTTTCTGGGTATTGCTCCTTTTCTCCTCCTCATCCTCCTCCTGCTGCTGCTGCTTGATCTTTGTTTCTATTAACTTATCTTTTTTTTTTTTTTTATCCAAAACTGTCGTAAATATCATCTGCTGTCTTCATATTGCTTCCTTCTCTCTGGCATTTTCCCTCTTTTTGACAAGAATTAGAAAATTATTATCTGCTGTCACTCTATCAAGACAATTGCTATATTTAGGTCTGGGCTTCTCCCTGTATTATGATGCTTTGTGTCCATTAGACCTTTAATGCTGTTTATATGCTTTGATAAAACTGTAGGCTTCAGGGGAAATCTCAAATAGTTCAAGACGAAATGGTGAGGCTTGGCGAGCAAATGGTTAGTAGCTCTGAAGGTACAAGAGCTTTAGCTTTGGAGCTCTGCCGTGAGTTTGAAGACAAATTTCTCCTGCATCTTGTTGGTGGTGAAGTGAGTAGTTTCTTTTTGAAGCATCTTATGCATCATTTTTATTATAACTGGAAGAGAGACTAGTGACAGCACACTACAGATATTTCCCGTGTCAGGATGATTTAGTTTATATGAAAAGGAAAAAATGGCCTCTAAACTTTTGTTAAATTAATATGGTTTGCTTTCATCTTTCATCATGTAGACTTGCTTTTTCTATTGTAGATACTATTTAACATTATGGATCTATATTATGTGCCAGAAAATTATAAAATCTCAAAATGTCAGAGATTCCTCAGAGCTAAAAGGAAATGCCTCAAATTCACAGGATTAGCTGTTAATATGGTGCTTGCAGCCTGATGAATGTCACTGAACCTCCAGGGCTCATGTTCAAAGAATTTGAACTTGTGTGGAAATTGAATGTGAATAGGGACTTTCAAGAAATGAAAGTTTATAAATTTAGTTAAGGATATATGTGCTTGAGTTTATGATGTCCTTATGAGCCAAGAATAATTCAATACTGCACAGTTTCACTTTACTTGTATATATATATATATATATATATGTAACTCCTATTTACAGGGCAAGAGTATGATTGTGCCTGCAGTTAATTGTCTCACACTTCTTAAAGTTTGAGGATCATGACTAGGATTTGACTTGCATTGATTATCTTTGTTGTTAAGGCTTGAAAACCATGTTCTGTTGTACAATCACTATAGTTTCTTTAACCCAGCTTATTTACAGGGTAATGGTTGGAAAGTTGTTGCAAGTTTTGAGGGTAATTTTCCAAACAGGATCAAGCAGCTACCTTTAGATAGGCATTTTGACATAAACAATGTCAAAAGGGTATTTCTTCTCTTCTAACTTTATGCTGTATTTCTTTCTTATTAGAAATGTTTTGAAGTCCTCTTGAAGTATGTTTCCTTGATATCAGATTGTCCTAGAAGCAGATGGTTATCAACCTTATCTTATATCACCAGAGAAGGGATTGAGGTCCTTAATAAAAGGTGTCCTGGAGCTGGCAAAGGAACCCTCAAAGCTGTGTGTTGATGAGGTACAGTTTTATGTTTGCCACTTTGGAATATATTCCATCTTTGGATTCTTCTCGAGTAACCAAAATATTTTACCTGAAATCAAAACCTGTTCAATCCAACAATTAAAAGAAGGGAATGTTGCAATTATAATATGATTACATGCGTGCCCATGCCTGTGGCTCCTTGGTCTTTGCACTAACCCTCACAGCAGCAAATCTTTTGGCAAAATGCTGATATCTTTCATGTTTTGATAAATCATGAATACACCTGATTCCCCTTTGCAAGTTGTGGAATCATCATATTCTGCAAGCAAATCTGAATGTATCAGATCACAAAAACTAGGCATAAACAATTTGGGGTAATATAATGGTTTTCAAATTTCAATACCCTAGTAAAATTGTTGACATAGCATCACATGTTACTTTATAAATCACAGGCATTTATCAGTCTGACCATTTTCACTTTTTTTTTTTTTTTATCAATTCTACTTTCTTATTTTTTCAATTTAATATTCTGTGGTTCCCATATATTCCAGGCAATAAATTTCTAGGGAAGAAGAGACTCCAAAATTTTGATGATCTAGTTTGTTCTTTTATTGGTATTGCTTAATCTAAAACTCTTATTTAACACGTGTGCGGTTTTTCCTGCTACCAATTAACTTGAGTAACTTTTTATTTTGGTGGTTGTAAAATAGGTGCATCTTTTCCTGCTACCAGTTAGAGCGTGTTTGGGAATGTGGTTGTTGTTGCTTTTTAAAGTGTTTTTCGCTCAGAAAAGCATGTCAATAATATTTTTTATTTTTTAAAAATTTATTTTTAAGATCAGCACATCAAAATGATTTGAAAACATCAAAAATATATTAATTCAAAGTAAAAAAAAAATAAAAAAATTTTAAATTTTTTCGAAAGCGCTTTTAAAAAGCACTCCCAAGCACCCTCTTAACTTGAGTTACTTTTTATTTGGGTGGTTGTAAAATAGGTGCATCGTGTACTACTGGATATTGTATCATCTGCTGCAAATGCCACTCCTGGACTTGGAAGGTATCCTCCTTTCAAGAGAGAGGTACTGCAGCTTAGCTGCTGTTTTTGTACACTTTATGTAAGAAGTTTTATTGTCTAGAACTCTGGATCTCAGTTTAAAATTTTATTGAGCAGGTTGTGGCAATTGCAAGTTCTGTGCTTGATGGGTTTAAAAATGAAGCTAAGAAAATGGTAGTTGCCCTAGTTGATATGGAACGTGTGTTTGTTCCACCTCAACACTTCATCCGATTGGTGCAGAGGCGGTATGTTTCAAAGTGAAATGTAGATAAATATTGGGCCTTTTATTTTTGAAATTATTATTATCATTGTTGGTGGAAAAGGATGTGCTTTGATGTTTAACCCTGGTAGGTAAGTATATACTTTCTTTGTGTCTGTTCTGGCATCTGTATTTGATTTCATTTTGTTGTTAAGTTTCTAATTTATCATGTTGGTAAATGATTACCTTATGTTTGTCAGTTTTAGTATATGTTGCCTCCGCAATGTGAACTTTGTGTTTATCAGCCAAGGTTGTTTCAAAAATTGATACCTTTCCATGTCATTTGTTGTCGGTTATTTAATAAATCATTATATTGGTTACTGATATGATGTGTCAACTAGATTATGAGAAACCCTGCCTCCCCAATCTGAGACTCCAGAATCGGAAGATGGGGCCATATTGATTTATGGTTAATCAGATTTAAATTCGTAAGGGCTTCTCCAGAAGTTCTAGTAAGGGTAGTCTCGTGTATTTGTGATATATAAACACATTGAATTTTCAATTTTCCTTTATCAAATTCTTGTCAGCGTCTAAAAGAAATATAGGAAAGAGAATAAATTACAATGGCAAGGGAAGCTCTTTGTATGCTTAAACTAAAGCCTTTGTACTGACATATTTCAAATGTGGGTTCTCAATAATTTTTTTCCTATAATTCACTTGCATCCATTTTTCTTCCCAAATGATTTATTGTTTTAATTTATAAAGTGTGCTTTTGTGATACGTGATGGTTTCCATGGATTTTCTTTCTGTCTATCTGATCCTTCATTACTTAATCTTAATCAGAATGGATAGGCAGCGCCGTGAGGACGAGCTAAA
>NC_133286.1:20000-255826 GCF_005239225.2 Populus alba | reverse complement strand
ATGGGTTACAACAGTTGCCCCCCTCTTTACAATGCTTACGGAGCAAAAGATTTGTGCATAGTAAGTGTTGTAAAGAAAAAATAAACATTGGTCTTCCGAAACTGGTCGTCTCAAAATTTGATTAACCTAAAACTTCAACCGGACCCAAAGTCCTGTGTATGGTTGGGCTAAACTGAGATTCCTTTCGCCAATCCCCTTTAACCCGAAAAAAAGGAAAGAATGTGAAGTGTGGTTCTTCATTGTAATGGGTGACCTACCAGATATAAAACATGGAGAATTGGTCGCATTGTAATGGGTTGACCTATCCCAGAAAAAATGTTTGGTGAGGGCTCAAAGGCGCACTCAAAGGAGGTAGGGTTACAAACACTCTAACCTGACTGGTGGTGGCTCAAAGGCACACTTGGAATGAGTTGAGGGCTCAAAGGCACAATTAAAAGGAGGTAGGGTTAGAAAACGCACTACCTAAGGGATGAGGGCTCAAAGGCACACTCAAAATAGAAGTAAGGGCTCAAAGGCGCACTCAAAAAGAGGTAGGGTTAGAAAACGCACTACCAAAGGGATGATGAGGGGCTCAAAGGCGCACTCAAAATGGAGGAGGAGGGCTCAAAGGCGCACTCAAAGAATGGAGGTAAGGGGATGAGGGCTCGAAACGGTGCACTCAAAAGGAGGGTAGGGTTAGGAAAACGCACTACCCAAGGGAATGAGGAGGGGCTCAAAGGCTCAAGCACTCAAAAGGAGGTCGCACTACCAAGGATGGTGAGGCTCAAAGGCGCACTTCAAAAAGGTAGGGTTAGAAACGACTACCAAGGGGATGAGACTCAAAAAGGCGCACTCAAACAACTGGAGGTGAGGGCTCAAAGGCGCACTCAATAGGAGGTAGGGTTAGAAAATACACTTTACCAAAGGGATGAGGGCTCAAAGGCACACTCAACATGGAGGTGAGGGCTCAAAGGCGCACTCAGAATGGAGGTAGGGTTAGAAAACGCACTACCGAAGGGATGAGGGCTCAAAGGCGCACTCAAAAGGAGGTAGGGTTAGAAAACGCACTACCAAAGGGATGAGGGCTCAAAGGCGCACTCAAAATGGAGGTGAGGGCTCGAAGGCGCACTCAAAAGGAGGTAGGGTTAGAAAATGCACTACCAAAGGGATGAGGGCTCAAAGGCGCACTCAAAATGGAGGAGAGGGCTCAAAGGCGCACTCAGAATGGAGGTAAGGGCTTGAAGGCGCACTCAAAAGGAGGTAGGGTTAGAAAACGCACTACCAAAGGGATGAGGGCTCAAAGGCGCACTCAAAATGGAGGAGAGGGCTCAAAGGCGCACTCAGAATGGAGGTAAGGGCTTCAAGGGGCACTCAAAAGGAGGTAGGGTTAGAAAAAAGCACTACCAAAGGGATGAGGGCTCAAAGGCGCACTCAAAATGGAGGTGAGGGCTCAAAGGCGCACTCAAAAGGAGGTAGGGTTAGAAAACGCACTACCAATTGGGATGAGGGCTCAAAAGGCACACTCAACGGAGGTGAGGGCTCAAAGGCGCACTCAAAAGGAGGTAGGGTTTAGAAAACGCACTACCAAAGGGATGAGGGCTCAAAGGAGGTGAGGGCTCAAAGCACTCAAATATGGAGGTGAGGGCTCAAAAGGCGCACTCAAAAGGAGGTAGGGTTAGAAAAACGCACTACAAGGGATGAGGGCTCAAAGGCGCACTTAAAATGGAGGAGAGGGCTCAAAGGGGTTTAGAAAACGCACTCAGAATGGAGGTAAAGGGCTCGAAGGCGCACTCAAAAGGAGGTAGGGTTAGAAAACGCACTAACCAAAGGGATGAGGGCTCAAAGGCGCACTCAAATGGAGGAGAGGGCTCAAAGGCGGCACTCAGAATGGAGGTGAGGGCTCAAAGGCGCACTCAAAAAAGGAGGTAGGGTTAGAAAACGCCTACCAAAGGGATGAGGGCTCAAAGGCGCACTCAAAATGGAGGTGAGGGCTCAAAGGCGCACTCAAAAGGAGGTAGGGTTAGAAAACGCACTACCCAAGGGATGAGGGCTCAAAGGCGCACTCAACATGGAGGTGAGGGTCTCAAAGGCGCACTCAAAAGGAGGTAGGGTTAGAAAACGGCACTACCAAAGGGATGAGGGCTCAAAGGCGCACTCAATATGGAGGTGAGGGCTCAAAGGCGCACTCAAAAGGAGGTAGGGTTAGAAAAACGCACTACCCAAAGGGATGAGGTTGAAGCAATGATTGTCAATGTTTGAAAAGCAAATGCATTATGATTGATATGCATGTATAACTTACCTGAGAAATATAGGCCCCCATTTCTTCACGGTGTCTTTGTTTTCTCTTAAAAAAGTTGTAGTGTTGGTAGTAAAACTTCGATGGCTTTTCCCACTTTTTGCTTACTCGGGTTACATATTGTGATCTTGACCTCTGGGAAGGGTTTGATGTCATCATACATCTTTGTCCTTCACCCCAACAAGTAGAGTTACCAATTTTGCCCGTCATTTTCCTTAGAACAGGGAATCATGGAGCCAGCCTACCATGTGTTTTTGATTGCCCCCCAGCTTGATCATGCCCCCCCAAGTTTCAACTTGGGTTTAGTTTTGGGTGAGGATATGTGAAAGTAAGTTTGGGTTTTTTTTTTTGTACAATGAAATGTTTTCATGCAAAATTTTTGGAACTTCAAAAGTTATGCCACTCACAAAAATGATTTTGATATTGGTTCAAAATAAACTTGTTTCTCAAAAATTCCAAGTGATTCCTATGGACAGGTTTCTTGACGTGATGAAAGCTTTTTGCTTTTGTTTAAAGATGAAGGTGACATCTGGTTGGTCACAAAAGGTTTAAATGTCAATTTGAGGGTTATTGAGAACCGAATTGATTCAAGCATTTATTTTTCTTTGCATGAATAATGATTTGACTCGCACGAGAAAAGCACTGCATATCGATCCAGATTGCTTGTCTTTGATCAGAAAGGGCTTTATCAGGCACGTAATGTAGGCTTTAGTTATTAGTTACAAAGAAAGGATATATTGCAGGCTCAAAAGGTGTTTAAGGGACTTTAAGACTAAGGATCACAAGTGCTTATATCCCAAACTCTTTTGTTCATACATTTTTGGACCTTAGAATTGATTTTGTAAAATGGTCCCACGGTGCCCCCCAGTGTTGGGCTTGGGCTCTTTCTCTTTGTTTTTGTTTTCTTCATTTGATTTTGAGCATCATGGCATTGGCCTTGTAATTTTTGCTCAAAATTTTTGGATCCTTTGGATTTTTCTTCATGCCCCCTAGCTTTGTATGGGCACCTTTGATGATTGAGAATTTTCTTTTATGCCCCCCAGTATTGTTTGGGCACTTTCATTGTTTGAAGACTTTTTCATGCCCCCAAGAGTTATTTGGGCACTTTCAATCATTATGGATTTTTTTGCACTTGCCCCCCAGTGTAGGGGTGTGATCCTAGCCAGGGTTATTTTTTCAAGAAAATGTATTAGGCTCAAAAGGGGACTGCAAATGATATATTTCAGCCTTGTGAAAGGATTATCAAAGATGGCCTTTCTTCATCTCAAATGCATGCATTTAGGATCGGTAAGCCTTGCTTTCATGCGAGTATGCAATGTGATTTCTCATTATTCATGCAAATAAAACCCAGCTTTTGGAATCACTTCATGTTTTTTTTTTTTTGGTTTTTCTAGGTGTATGGTTACCTCTCTAAGGAATCACCTGAATTTCCAGAACTTGTTTATTTCGGACAAACGTCAACATGATTTCTGTTTTTGTACTAAACTTTGAATTCCCAAAAATCATCACATGCGATCATACATAGTTTTGGAAGAAAAGGCAAATGCACCACAAGATTTTAGGCGCGATGGTTTCATGCTTAAAGGTTATGCTCAATGTGTTATTTGCATGAAACAACAAAAATGAAGGCATGTGATGAACACAACAAAACACATGATTTTATTAACAAGAAAGGCTTAGTGGACAAGGAAAGTCTTGTGGAAATTTTTTAGCCAAATGACCAACAAAAACTAGAATAGGTTGAAACAAAAAATCAAGTTTTTGGAGGCATGATCAAACTGAGGTAGTTATTTTGGCAGAGAAAGAACAGGCTCCATTCTGCAACGGTGATGCAATTCCCCTTTAAATTGTGTTGAGGCTCTTGATCATGTGGGCCCTCAATTTCTTCAGGTTGAGTCTTTGTTGGGGCTTGAAAAAAATGATAGGTCAATTGGAAGAACCTTCACCAGAGGCATTTCTCCATATATGCTCGAGTAAGCTAGAGGTGAGTCAAGCTTTTTGTTCAAAGACTCTAACTCTTCGTGCAAATAGGCATCACGTTGAGCACGCTCTTCATCTTCCATGTTTCTTGCTCAAAGTCGGGTGTTGTACATTTTTTTGGGGGACCTATATTTCAATCTGACATGTATGCATGTTAAATGTATGAACATGTAATCTATATGACAAACTCGCCCTTCGAGGGGTGACATATAGTCGCAACTCTTATATGATGAAACAAGAATCTTGATTCTTGCACAAACTCTACAATGAAAATTTTTCTGAGCGACGGTCATTGTGTCACCAAAAGTCTGGAGTTCAAGATGCTTCAAGAAGGGCTTGGCTCGGATGCAAAACAATGTATACGGAGCATACATCCTAAAGGCTGGTTCTAATCTTTTTAAGTGAGACAAAAGGTAGGTTTACTATTTGGTCTCTAAAAAAGGGACTCTCGTTGTCCCAGTGATCGCCCTCGTGGAGACAATATGGGGGCTTGTAGGCAATGAGATGGTACGTGTACCAACCATTACCAGTCTAAGCACTCAACGAAGAGTTGGGGTTTACACAAACTTAAACCTTGACTAAAAGTCGTAAGGTAAGCTGCTAGTCCCCCTCCTAACCAGAAGCTTGTGTGTGTTTTAAAAAAAGTAACTATGTGATGCATGAGATAAATATGTACAGAAATTAAAACGCTCAACTAAATATGAACAAATATATAGAAAATGCATATTTAAAAATAAACAAGCAAACCACAACAATAAAACACAATTATCAGACAAAAACAAAGCTTAGTCCACAAAGTCTCCAGTGGAGTCGCCATTCTGTCGCACGTGTGGGGCGGCGCGACGATCGTCCACCCCCAACCCTTCATGAGGGTGTGGTATGTTGTCTATTTGGCATGGAAAATATGGTGAGACAAGGAGTTCTTTGTCTCTAAGGTAAAAAATGGACAGGGAGTCGCCACCTAGTATTCTGGTTACTAGGAACCCTTACTGGTCTTTAGAGATCAGGTACGGAGACTGGTTGCGTAAAGGGAAGGTGTTAGCACCCCAACTACGCCCTACCTAAGGTAGGCTGCATTGTTTTGTCTAATAAAATCTAAGTCATGTTGTGGTTTCCTATTGTCCAAAATATGCATTACATGTAATGTCATACCCCGGGTTCTATTGTTCAAACAAAAAGAATTAAATATCTGGAATACGCATTACGTGTAATGTCATACCCCAGGTTCTATTGCCAAAAAAAAAAAAAAAAGCATTAAATATCCGGAATATGCATTACGTGTAAAGTCATACCCCGGATACTAAGAGACAAACAAAGTAAAATTTTTGTTGTTTTTGAAATATTGGCCAATATTCTCTTGACTTTAATAAACTGGTTATTAAAGCCAAAATGCATGCTAAAATATTTTTTTTGGTGTATGAAAAATACAATATGAATTTTTTAGCTTTGAGACACTTGGCCGTATGCACAAAAACATTTTTTTTTCTCTTTTTTTCAATTTTTTTGTATTTTTGGAAGTTTTTTTTTTGACGAAAACCGGGTATTTAAAAATCAGATTTTTGTATTTTTAACAACATAAAAAAACAACCACCAAATATTAATCAAAATGACATAAAAATTACATGGAAAAATAAAATGCTGAAAAAAAAATATTTTTTTTTGAAATGGGCCGAATCAGTCCCAAATATATGGGCTGGGCCGAACCTGGCCCAAAGAATGGGTTAGCTACTGTGCACATAGTAACCGGGGTTACTGTGTGCACAGTAACCAGAGAATTAATCTGCAGGTTACTGTGCACATGCACAGTAACCGTGAATTAATTAGCGAGTTACTGTGCACAGCACAGTAACTCGCTAAATTAATCTTCATCTGCTGCAGAACGTAAACGTTCTGCATGCAGATGAAGCTCAACCAAAAAAAAACGACGGGCAAGGCTACCTGGA
This sequence comes from Populus alba, assembly GCF_005239225.2. NCBI lineage: Eukaryota > Viridiplantae > Streptophyta > Magnoliopsida > Malpighiales > Salicaceae > Populus > Populus alba. The sequence goes on along the minus strand of NC_133286.1, from coordinate 249,628 downwards.
GCGGTGGTGATGTTGGCAGCAACTGATGTGGCAGGGGTGACGGCGGCGGAACTGGCTGTTCGCGGTGGCCAGCGGTGCTGTTTTCCTCTCTCTCTCTCCTCTGTTTTACTCTCTTCTCTGCTTCTTCTTCTTCTTCGCTCTCTCTCCCTTCTCTTCTACTTTCTTCTCTCTGTCTCTCCCTTCTCTTCTCCTCCTCTTTCTTTGCTCTCTCCTTCTCTTCTCCCCCTTTTTATAGAGCCCGTGAGCATGCTTTTTTTCATTGTGGAGCCAAGGAACGGGTCATGCGGCGGCTGGTCGGGCGCGGCTACCTCAGTTTCGGCGGTGCGGTAGGTGGTCGGCCAATGTCTTCGGTCGGTGGGCTAGAGGGACCGGCGGTCGGTGGGCTTGAGGGACCGGCGTCATTAAATATGCATTCTTTTTCCTTCTTTGCTGTGTGTGTTCGGCGGGGAAGAAAGGGGAACAGTGTCGTTCAAAACGGCACTATTTGAGCTTTCTTTGATTTTTTTTTGTATTTATTATTTTTTTTTATGGGGACCCAAAAATGGGTTACAACATCAGGTAAACACCTAATTATTCTAAGTCGTCAAAAGAAAATATCTTTTTAGTAACGGGCATACGTTTTACGTATAAATTCATAATCCATGATACTAAAATCAAACAAAATAAAATTTTTGTTGTTTTTAAAATTTTGGCCAATGTTCTCTTGACTTTAATAAACTGGTTATTAAAGCCAAAATACATGCTAAAACATTGTTTTTTGGTGTATGAAAAATACAATATGATTTTTTAGCTTTGAGACACTTGGTCGTATGAACAAAAATATTATTTCTCTTTTTTCACATTTTTTTTGTATTTTTAGAAGTTTTGACGCAAAATCAAGTATGTTAATGCCGGATTTGTATTTTTACGACATAAAAATACTACCCAATATTAATCAAAATAACATAAATCAAAAGGTGGAAAAATCACAAATATATTAAAAATATTTTTTCTTTTGATTAGTTTTTTTGAAATGGGCTAGATTAAGCCCAACTATAGGGGTTGGGCCGAACCTGGCCCATGTGAAATAGTGCACTCCACTGTTCACATGCTACGTGAACAGTGGAGGCATTGCAGGGACGAAGCAAGAGAGAAAGAAGGGAAGAAGAGCTCACTTGCAGTGGTTGTTGTCTTTGACGGAGCTGCTAGAGGCGACAGACAACGGCGCTGGTGGTTCGCGGTGGCCTGCGGTGTTGTTTTTCTTCTCCCTCTCTCTCCTCTGTTTTTCATTTGCTTCTCTGCTTCTTCTTCTTCTGTTTTGTTTTTCTTTCGGCCTCCCCTCTCTTTTCTCTTCTTTCTCTTATCTTCTCTCTCTCTTAGTCTGTTCCCTCTCTCGGGCTCCTCCTCGTCTCTTTTTTTTTTCATCCTCCTCCCCTATTTTTATAGGCAAAAACAGGGGGGACGTGGCTGGGGCGGCCACTGTGTTGCCGCCCCTCCACCACCCGTCCAACATGTGGAAAGTGGTCAGCAAGTCGGTGTCTTTTTAAAGGTGAGGCGGCGTCTTTTTGAAGGAGTCGGTGGTGGTGACAAAGGAAGGAAGAAAAATCTTCTTCCCCTGCTTCGGGCGTCCAGGGGAAGAAGAAGACACACAATGCCTTTAAAACGGCACCGTTTTGGTCCCCCCCTCCTCTTTTTTTTTTTACAAACAGTGCATGAAACGATGCCATTTTTTCAAAAACCCGTCGTTTCATTTAAATGGGAATTGGCGCCAAAATGCGTCAGATTCAAAGCAGGCCTTCAATTTGCGTGCGTTTTGCATTTTGGTCCTTGGTCTCGGATTTCTTCAATTAAACCCCTGATTTTACCAAATTAACTTTCAAAATTTATAATTTGACCCAAAAACTTTAATTTCTTTCAATAAAAGCCCAAATTAACTCCAAAATCAATTTTTCTTGCAATTAAACTCTCCATAAATTCAATTAAACCTCCAATAAAATTTAATTGAGTCCATAAACTTCTAATTTTGGACCTTTCTTCCTCAAATTGAATTTTATTTGTCAATAGGGCTCTCATCAGTCAATGATAATACCGTCAAATTTTAATTTTTATATTTTTGAACATCTTAATCAATTTTTGAGCATTTTTAGGGCGCTCTGACATTTTTTTTTCACTGTTATATTTTTGATAATAATATATTTTTTCTTTTTTTTGTATTTTTTTATGGGGGGACCAAAAATGGGTTACAAAAAAAACAAGTATGAGGGCAGATTAACCGATGACGAATACTAATGGTCTAAAAGAATTTATTTAACTTACAATATTCACCGCCTCAATCAGTTTGAACATATTTAATTTGAAGTGAAAATTGATGCTCAACAAGTGTTTTAAAATGTTGAAAAATAGAAAATACATCACATTTATTTATTATTTGATGCCACTTTTCAACAATTAGAGCAATATTAGTTATGAAAATTCTGTTTCTGCTTTTATTTTTACCTATAATTCATATCAACATTAACATTGAGCATATATTAAAAAAAAAAAAAATTAAGATTGCATTTACTCAATAAAAAACCAATGCCTCGTCCATAATGTTACACGAGCCTTCGAACTAGTTTTACTCTAAATAATATTTTTTTTTTTACAAAGTAATTCTTTGGTTAGACTGTTTGAATTAATAATTTGTAGTGGAGTCTAATTCAATTTTAAATTTAAATCAAACCGAATCAATGTTAATTCGTTAATTTTTTCTATAAACTCCACGTGATTTCCATGGACACTTAGGCATCCCCATTTTCCTCTTGAGCACTCAACATGATTTTCGGTATGCAATGCTCTTTATCATCTCCTTTAGCATCTCACCTTCTTTATAATGGTTGATGCTGCCTATGCAATTTGTTATATTTTTGTTTTATGTTTATCAAGTCACTATCTTCCATTCAAAAAAACAAAGAAGGAAAAAAAAAAGAGAAATCTTTATAAATTAAATTTGAGAATTCTTTTTAAATTATATTATTATCGTCAATGATGAGGCAAAATATAAAATATTAGATTTCTTTTTCATGTAATTAATGAGTAAAAGCTAGCAATTAGAACCTTAACTAGGAAAACCTTAATACATTAAAAAAAAAGCCAATTTATCGAACAATTAAGAATATGTGCTACTAATAATAGTATTAGACTTTATAACATAATTTATTCAAAAATGTAACACAATAATATATATATATATAATTAAAATTAAATTTAAAATATCTTATTGAATGATCTTAACATGTTTCACGTTGAATAAGGTGCATGCCTAAAAGCTTCCTTCCTGCAGTATCTGTAATTTAATGGAGGAAGAAAAGAATAAAGTAAAGTGGTGAATAAAAAATTTAAAACCAAATAAGAAAGAAAGAAAAAATGATAAAAAAAGATAGAGAAACCAAATTCACGTTGGCCTTGAAATTTCATCCAATTGAAAATCTAAGAGTGAGATTTGAAAAGGAAAAAAAAGAAGAAGAAAAGAATGATGAATATTATATGTATCCTTTTGTGAGATAATAAATAATATTCTAAATATATTCTTCCTTAGATCTTACTGGGAACAAATAACTATTAACAACTAATAAAAAGAAAAAACTAAAAGAAAATGGTGTTTTTATTTTTATCTCGGTTTGATGATTCACAAATTATTATTCATCAACCATTTATTTATCATTTATTTCAGCAGTATTTAGAAATTCCTGATTTTTTTTATGAGATTTTAAGATCTTAAAATTAACTTTATTAGACTAAAGATTAATAAAAAATATCAGCTAGTTCTCTACATTTTGGATTTTTTTTTATTAAATGTTTTTTAAAAAATGTAACCCGCAATCAGCTAATGTATAAACTAATTCTATTCTAAGCAATTTGGTTTTTTTTTTTTTAAATTACAAAATCAGTCTTTGACATGAAACATTAGGTTAAGAGTTTTATAGTCAGATGAATTTATTAATCTAATTCAAGTCTCAATTCTCTTTATCCCGTGGGCGGGCACTGGGCATCCCCATTCCCTCTGTATCACTCAAAGGTAATTTTCCATTACTCTATCCTCTTTATCATCTCAAAAATCTTAATCATTTCCTCTTTAGCATCTCAATCCTTCTTTATTATGGATTCAAAGGAAAAGCACTAAAGCTGCAAATGAAAAGAAAAAACCAGAAGAAATTAAAATGCATGTGCTCCTGGGCAACCACACCATCTGCACAATATCCTAACAAAACTTGACGTGGTAGGAAGTCACTACCAGAAATTCATCTTTTAAAATCAACAAAGAATTATCGATGGAATAATTATGTCGATATATTGCAGTGATAATTACCAAATCGAACATTATCCCGTCTGTTTAATTCAGTTGATATATACCGACGGAATTATTCAGTGACGGAATAGTTAAGGATTAAAAAAAAAAAGTGGTTCGCTAACGTGGAACTTTTCACAGATAATTTTTACTAACAGAATCATCGAGGGATTTCAAACCCGAATCTTCGTAGCAGTGACGTGACCAATTCAATCACCGGTAAGAAATGAGTTTGTCGGTGATTCCATAGGTAAAAGTGAATATATCACCACTCTTCCGACCCTCTCCTCCTCTACTCCTCTATTCTCCTTCTTCTTTCCAATTCCAACACTCCCCTTCCAAACTGCAAACAACCACCCAAAAAAAAAAAAAAAATCTCCCTCTTCTCAACATAGTCATATTTTCTTTAAGTTTTGTCATCACACAACATCCGTGTTCTGATTTATTGTAGATTTTATTATTTTCTGTAAGTAAATCTATGTTTTTTTTAAAAACAATTTAACATTTAAATGTTAATTTTATTGTTTTTTTAGTATATTTATTTTGTTAGTAATATGTACATGTTTATTGTTATTTCTCAAACAAACTTGTAGTATGAAAGTATAATTTTAGACTTGTTATGATTTGTTTTAGATTTTGTAAAATTGTATTTTATTTGTAAATTATATGTAACTTTGTTGAATTACCGAATTACATGTGTTTGATGTGAAATAATTAATAGCTTATTTAACGGGTTCCATTTTAATTTTTATCAATGCTATTACGGAGTTGTAATTTTCATAAAATTTATATGAATAAATTTGTATAGACATTTAATAATTGATAGTGAATCCTTTTAAAAGTTAGAACTATACCGACAAAATTCGTCGGGTATAGTTCCAGCAGGATGTTTTTTTGCTTGCTCACATTTTCCAATTGAAAAGATAGAGAAACCAAATTAACGTTGGCCTTGAAATTTCATGCCAATTGAAATCTAAGAGTGAGATTTGAAAAGAAAAAAATGAAGAAAAGTGAACAAAATTTTGATCAAATAGCTTGATATTGTGATGCATAATAAGTTTTAAAAAGTATTTTGTTTTATGGAGAATGAGTTATAATGATATTTTTTTAAAAAAATTATTTTTAATATTAACAAATTAAAATCATCTATAAACATAAAAAAATATATGAAATTAATATCTTTTCGAGTAAAAAGTATTTTTGAAAAGTAGTTTAATAACACAAAAAATAAATATTCTAGATTTTTCTTGCTCAAAAATTTATTCTCAAAAACTTGGGGAAAGTGATACACAAAATATTTACCATAAGCATAATTAATAACGTGCAAAAATATGTATGAAGAGGAACTTGAAAAGATATTATTCTCTTCTTCTTCTTCTTCTTCTTCTTCTTCTCTTCTTCTTTATTGATTCAAAGAAGTATAGATTTAGCTTTTACTCCACAAAAAGTCAAGGACTTGTGCAGTAACAATTGATAAATATTATATGCATCCTTTTGTGAGATAATAAATAATATTCTAAATATATTCTTCTTAAATCTTACTCGGAACAAATAACTATATTAACAATTAATAAAAAGAAAAAACTAAAAGAAAATGGTGTTTTTTTTTTTTTTTTAATCTCGGTTTGAGAGGGTTTTATCATTTTATTCATCGACCATTTATATGTATCATTTGTTTATCATTTTTATTCAATAGTATTTAGAAATTCCTGATTGATTTTGAGGGGCTTTTTATTGACAAAAGAAACTAAAGAATATTATTTTTTTTGAAAAAAAAAATCTTAGTCCGTATAATATAATTTTATTTCCGATCCTTAAGTTTTTTTTTTCTTTTCTCTTTATTAAGTTTAAGATTGATTTTGTCAGGCTTTTATACAAAAAATCTTTAGGAAGCATGGAATTTAAAAACACAAGTGCCATATAATATAATATAGATGTAATTTAATTGACCAAAATGCCTCAAGCCAAGCCTTCGAAGCAGTTACTTCTATAGTAAAACAAATCCTTGAGAATAATTATTTATATCAATGGTGAAGTTTTTTCAATTTTATTCTTAATTTATTTTTATAATTATCTAGATGTGGAGGTAATTTTCCCTCTGGATCACTCAAAGGTAATTTTTCCATACACTATCCTCTTTATCATCTCAAAATCTTAATCATGCATTTCCTCTTTAGCATCTCTGCTTCTTTATTATGGTTGACGCTGAATATGGATTCAAAAAGGAAAGCACAAAAGCTGCAAATGAAAAAAGAAAAAAACACAGAGAAAAATGCATTGTGCTGCTCATGTGCACAATATCCTAACAAAGCTTTGACAAATAACCCTAATTTTATTGTTTTTATTCACTATCAAAAATGATTTTTATAAATATAACAATCGAAATATTCCCACATTAACTTACCTTGTTTTCCCTCTATATATTGGTTCATTGGTGTAGTCCTTTCACCACACCATCTTTTGAAAGTCCATAAACCCTAACTTCCACTATCCTCCAAGAAACCAAAAAACCAAAAAGATGACCCAAGCCGGCCAGTTACACTTCCATGTCCAAGAAAAACAAGAGGCTTGTCCTTGCTATTTTTGCTTCTTTCTTACTAGTTGCCGCTATAATTGCCATTGCCATTGGCGTGAATTCTCACAAAAACTCCACCAAAAATGATGCTGCTCATGCCTTGCTGATGCCTCATGCAACTCCACAAGGTATCCTGATTTGTGCTACTCAGCAGCTACCAGTTTCCCTGATGATTCCGCGAAATCGGTGATCCCAAGGCAGTTATTCTGAAAAACATAAACGCAACTATAGATGCTATTAATAGCAAAAAGATCGAAGCGAATAAGATCCTATCCACCAAAAATCCTACAAAAAAACAAAAGACCGCTCTCGAGGATTGTACGAAGAATTACGACAGCAGTCTTGCCGATCTAGACAAGGTTTGGGGAGAGCTCAATCGCAACCCCAACAATAAAAAACTTCAACAACAATCATATGCTGATGAGCTCACAACTAAAGTGAGTGCTTGTAAATCAAATGAAGACTCGTGTTTCGATGGTTTCTCTCATTCAAACGATATCTAGGAAATTAAGGGATATTTTTTCTTGGTTCCAGTGAAGATAATGCTGGAAAGATGTGTAGTAATACATTGTCATTGATCAAGGGGTTGATCGAAGACGCTCAAGCCATTTGCCAATAGGCTCAAGACCACAAGCAGGAAGCTCAAGGAGGAGGACGACAGCGATGAAGGGTGGCCGGAGTGGTTGTCGGTAACGGACAGACGGCTGTTCCAATCATCATTGCTGACTCCAGACGTGGTGGTGGCAGCTGATGGCAGTGGGAAGTACAGGACAGTGTCAGCTGCAGTTGCTGATGCACCTAAGCACAGCGCTAAGAGGTATATTATCAAAATCAAGGCAGGTGTCTACAGGGAAAATGTGAAGTTCCAAGTGAGAAAACCAACATCATGTTTCTTGGAGATGGAAGGAAAAAAACTATCATCACATCAAGTAGGAATGTGGTTGATGGCGGCACAACCTACCATTCTGCCACTGTTGGTATGTCCATTCATTTTATTTTATTTTTCCTAATTATTTTCTATGCAAGACTCTAATGGGACATCTTGATGAACCTCGCAGCCGTGGTGGGTAAAGGATTCCTAGCCAGAGACATAACCTTCCAAAACACAGCCGGCGCCTCCAAGTACCAAGCCGTGGCACTACGAGTTGAGTCTGACTTTGCAGCGTTCTACAAATGTGGCATGGTGGCCTACCAAAACACCCTCCATGTCCACTCAAACCGTCAGTTCTTCACAAACTGCTACATAGCAGGCACGGTTGATTTCATTTTCGGCAATTCTGCAGCTGTTTTCCAAGATTGTGACATCCGTGCTCGCCGTCCCAATCCAGGACAAACAATCACAATAACTGCCCAAGGGAGGAGTGATCCTAATCAAAACACTGGCATTGTAATTCAGAAGTCTAGAATCGGTGCTACTCCTGATCTACAGCATGCCAGGAGTAATTTCTCTGCGTATCTTGGTAGACCCTGGAAGGAGTATTCGAGGACTGTTATCATGCAATCATCCATAAGTGATGTGATAAGCCCGGCCGGATGGCGTGAGTGGAAGGGCAGATTCGCACTTAACACATTACATTTTGCAGAGTACGAAAACAGTGGGGCCGGTGCCGGAACCGCAGGAAGGGTTCCCTGGAAAGGATACAAGGTGATCACCGATGCAACTGAGGCTCAAGCTTTTACTGCTCGCAACTTCATCACTGGTAGTAGCTGGTTGAAATCCACTACCTTCCCATTCTCTCTTGGTCTCTGAACTGGGTTTTATCCATAGTATCCCTACCCACTTCTACCTTACCTAGTATGAGTGGATTGAGTGTCTCGAGTAGCTCTGGTGCTTCTTGTTTTTTGTTTGTTTTTTTTTTTTTTTACAAGTTTTGGTTCATCCCTTTGGAATGTTGCAATCTCCTCTCCCTGTGGGGAGCTTGTGTTTTTGGTCCTAGACTGGACTCTTACTTATGAAATAAAGAGTGTTTCAAATTAATTTGCTTGTTATTGTTGCTTAAATTAATTTCTCTATTTACTTTTTGCAATTGATAATGATTATGCCTCATTTCTAATACCAAATATGTTCCTTGTCTAAAGTACTGTCTTCATCCTTGGATTATTGGATTAAGTATGTTTGGCAACATGTTTGGTATGGCGCCGCAACATACCCATCTTTTTTCTAGGATGAAAACCAACCTCCAAAAGATCAACTTATTAAACTTATGAAAGTATAAGGATTACCTATACAAGTTTTACATGAGGTTTTTTACATACACAAGTGATCTTTTCAATATTAAAATCTTATTCATTAACAATTGAATACTATCAAATTTTTCACATTTTGCTCCAAAATTAACCCAGCTTGTAAAAAAGTTAGGTTGCGTTTGAAAAAAAGTTTCAAATTCTATTCAAAGAATCATGACTATAGTATTGAGAACAAACATGATTTGACAAGGTAGACATACTCTATGTTATAGTGTCTTGATGCAAACCTCATGATCATGCGATCATACAACCCACAATCAAGATTAAAATCTAATCCCAGAAAGCTAAAAAATGTTTGATAGGAGTGTGACACAATGAAAACTTATCCCAATGCATCGACACTAGTGGAATTGTATCGAATGACGCCATCTATCTAGTTGATCTTTAGTAAGTTCGTTTTAATTCTTTCAAGAACCAAAGGATGCAAATAATCACTTTTACACGTTAAGTTGAGAAAAATTCAGAATTATTATTGATCAAAAGGTGTGGAAACTAAGGTTTACAAGAGTTTAAGTACTTCTGAGAAATTAACCCTGATTGATCTACCTTTGTGGGCTGAATTGACCTACTTACAAAAACTAACCCAAAACCAATGCTATTAAGCCCAAACCTTGATTCAAACAAGTATTGGATTTTAGTTGAAAACAAAATATTAATTAAGCCCAAGCAAGCCTTGGGGTTGTAGCTTATGTAAAAGAAAATAAAGTTTATAAGTTTGATTCTTATAATGCCGTGAGTAGAGAAGAAGAAAAAGAAAATATTGCAGGTCTGATACAAGGCTTATTTATAGCCTACAATGTTTGCCCAATAATCATAGAGATTAAAGGAGAAGTCGTCGCCCAAGTAGTTTCTTAGATAGAAGAGAATTTTAATTGCAGTCTTGTATTTTGTCCTTCTTTTTGGAAGAAAACTAGTTGTTGTCCTTAACCTTCCTTGTAGGATTAAAAAACTCCTCAAAATAAACTGACCAATCTATCATTAAATACCAATAGCTTTGCAGCCTATTAAAAATCCTTGTAGAACTAGAAAATTCCCAAAACAAACTACCACATCCTTGTAGGAAAATGATCATTTCCAAATAGAAAGTTCACAAATCAAAAGGAAGTAAATAACAAAACTCATTTAGCATGTTTTAACCTATATCATAAGGCCTTTGAAAACTCCGATTGACTTGAAATTTTTCTCTAACATAGAAAACAATTTCCGGGAAATTCTAGGTACAATTTCTACCCAATCCAACAATCGGATTGAGAATTATGATTATTGTCATAAAAACTTTATAGTATGCACAATTACACTAGAATCTGAATTTTCTTTGTTCAACCCCTCCTTGAAACGTATCATCCCCTCTCTCTTTAAGATGACTCCTCCTTGATTCACCTATATGTATGATGGATGTTTTCATAAGCCTTTTGTTTAAGCATTTAGAGCTATTTTGATTGCAAACAGATGCCTCCAACTTTGTAAAGTTCATCAAACTTTCTATGATGTTAAGGAAAAAACAATGTTTCTTAAACACAACGTGGTACTTGGTTTCGGAGACTATATAAATAGCTAGGTCCCTTTGGATTGCAAGCCATTGAGAACCTTTTCTCCATTGATGGAGCTGAATCTCGAGAAGCATTTGGTGGAAGTAGTGGCCACATCCATCACTAGAAAGCTCATAAAAGACTCCACAAAGCTATGTTTTGATCGCATGAGATATGCATACATGATCGTGAAACTTGTAGAGTGGGATGCAGCTCTCTAAAAGAAGAAGAAACCACTCATTTGAGAAGTCTAGAAGGGCATTAGCTAGAAGACGCTTCTCAACATCAATTGTTGACATGTATCCCCATTTCACCCCTTAACAAAGGAAAAGCCCTAAAGTTACAAAGCTCATAGAGATATTTAATTATAACCCAAGATGGATATTTTCATTACACAAACACGCACTCCTTGCTTTATATCTGCTTTCCATGGAAGGGAGAGTCTTTAGATGCCTTGATCCCTGTACTTTGGATATTCAAGCCAATAACAATCAAAGAAATGCATCCAACGAAACAATATCTAACTCTTTGTAAGCCATAAAGAAATCCAAGTCAAATCTTTCTTGATCTTACTTGAGTTTGTAACTTGAAAACATGATATGAAGTTGATACTTCATAAACAAAAAGAAATGCCACAAAAATAAATGAGTAAATAATAATCTACAAATTATGATTATAAGATTAGAGTTTAAAGAATATAGGTTTGTAGTAATATGATTTTGTTGTATGTGATCTATGATGATGATGCAAAGAAAATGGAAAAATTAAAAAGTGCTAATAAAAAAAAAGTAAACAAATATAAAAAAGAATTAATGCTCGGCAAGCAACAATGAATAATAATGTCACCTACTGATAAGACAAAATAGTTAGAGAATTTTAATATAAAAGGGTTAGCAATAAATAATTAAACCAAATCACAATATTTAATTATTCAAAATCCTTACTTTCGCTTAATAAAAAGGGTTAGCAATAAATAATGAAGCCAAACTAAGTAAATAAAACCTTAATTAATATAATGTTTCAAAATAAGGATTTAGAAGTTAATTAGATAGTAATTTTAAAATAGGATCTATTTATATGCCATATATATTCTTAGATTTTTTTTTCTTGTCATAGTTTTTTTAATATTTATTATTATTATTATAGTGAATTAAAATTTGATTTCAAGAAAAAAAAAAAAGGAAAGAAAAACAATGCTTTTATTTGGTTTAACACATACACACAAGCTAAGTGTTTAAATCTTATAGGGTTGTTTTATGCTGCTAAGTAACAGACATTATTGATGTTTCCTGATCCAGTCCCTATTTTTTTTTATTCCTCAAACGAAATCAAATAATGTCCTAAGAAAATGGTCTTTAATTAACCCAAAAAAATTCTTGAAACATTAAATGTGGTCCCTCGAATCAGACCTTCAAACTCAGGTCAGGATCCTTCTTGCAGCAGTATTCTCTACTTTCACGTTTAGATATTCAAACGGGAATATCTTTAACTTCTGATATCAAAATTGAGGGATTCAAAAATTTAAATTCACCTACGCGTCTAGGACTACAACTTTGATGAAGGATTCGAAGTCAGAAAAAAATTGTTTTAAAGAATACAATCTTGCAACAATCTGGTTGATAAAAAAAGATCTCCTGATCTAATTCAGAAACTAACAATGCCGAGCCTCCTAATATAATTGAGAGTATGACCTAAAAACAATGACCAACAAAAATGTGATGGAAGCAGAGTCTTTAGTGCAAAACTCGGGTCAGAATCCTTCTCGTGAGAGCATTCTCTACTTTCATGTTAGATATTCAAATGAGAATATCATGAGCTTTTGATATCAAAATCAAGTGATTCAAAAGCTTAAATTCATTTACGTATACAAGACTACAACTTTGATGAAGGATCCAAAGTGGAATAAAATCATTTTGTAGAACAGAATATGGCTGCAATCTGGTTGGTCAAAAAGGGTTTCATGATCTAATTCAGGAAACTGACAATGCCGAGCATTCAAATTTAATTGAGAGTTTGCCAGAAGAACAGTGAGCCGTAGGACCCAATAAAAATGTAGGTCAATTCTTCAACATGTCATGAGTAACAGAATATAGCTAGGATGGTCAGATATCGTACGAAACCAAATTAGAATCTAAGTTTAATGTTGCACGTGTGCGGTGTCGCGATGATCGTCCACCCTATCATGGAAAATGTAATGGTATCCATGACAAATATGGTGAGACAAGGAATTCTTGTCTCTTATCAGTAAGATATAGACTAGGAGTTGCCACCTGATATTTTAGTTACTAAGAACCCTAACTAGTCTTAAAGATCAAGTACGCAGACTGGTTGCGTAAAAGGAAGATATTAACACCCCAACTACGCCCTACCTAAGGTAGGCTATATTGTTTGAATGTATGACAAAATCTAATGTCTTGTTGTGTTTTTTAATTGTTGGTTTGTCTAAGGTTCAATAAAAGCCCTCATTACTAAGGAGGTTCTTATCTTAATGGGGTAGACCCCAACCGTTCTAGCGTCCGAAAAAAATAATTTAATATCTAGAACACGTATTACGTGTAATGTCGTACCCCAGATACAAAAAGACAAACACAATAAAAATTTTGTTGTTTTTGCAATTTTGGCTAATGTTCTCTTGACTTTAATAAACTAGTTATTAAAGCCAAAATACATGCAAAAACATTTTTTTGGGTGTATAACAAAACACAATATGATTTTTTTTTAGCTTTGAGACACTTGGCCGTATGCACAAAAAACATTTTTTTTCTTTTTTTCAATTTTTTTTGTATTTTGAAAGTTTTTGATGAAAAAACCGGGTATTTTAATACCAGATTCATATTTTTTTCAAAATGACATATAAACAGACTAATATTAAGCAAAATTTAGTCTAAAAACATGGGGAAAATTACAATTTTTGAAAGGAAATTTTTTTATTTGGGTTGGACCCGGCCCAAACGTTTTGGGCTAGGCCAGGTCTGTTGGGCTTTAAATAGTGGGCCTCTCCACTGTTCACATGCAACGTGAATAGAGAAGGAGAAGACGCAGAAGAGGAAGAAGAACGGGAAAGGAAAGACGACTTACCTATGGTGGCTCACGGTCCATCTAGTAACTGTGGCGGTGGCAACGACGCTGCTAGTGGTGGTTGGGGAATGGTGGTGTGCTGCTTCTCTTTCTTCTTCCTCTGTGTAGAGGCGAGAGCCTCTGTTTTTTTCTTCTTCTTTTCTTCTTCTGCTCGACGAGCTGCTGCTGCTGCTGTGGTGATGGAGAGGAGGCACAAAGGTGGCACTACTGAGCTGGAGGCAGTCGTTCTCTCCCTCTACCCCTCACGATTTTGTTTTTTTCTTCTCTCTCTCTCTCTCCTCTATTTTTCCTTCTCTTCTCTACTTCTTCTCTTTTCCTCTCTCTACTTTTTTAACTTTCTTTCTTCATTTCCTCCCCTCTATCTCCTGCTCTGTCCTCTCTCTTCTCTCCTCTCTCCTGTCTTTTTTTTTTTTTTCCTGCTTGTGCTCCCTCTTCTTATAGGCAAAAAATAAAGGAGAAAGTGGACGGGACAACCATTGTGCTGCCACCCCTCGAACATATGGAAAGTTGTGGGCAAGTGGGTCCTTGGTCAACGTCTTTTTTTATGATTTTAAGAGGAAGAGAAGTCAGTGAAAACAGGGGAATGCAACTTCCTTCCCCTATTTCTCTACATGTCTAGGGGAAGAAGAAAGTCTGTAGTGCCATTGTTTTTTTTTAATATATAAACAGTGGATGAAACGACGCCGTTCTGGACAGAATACGCCATTTCATTTAAAAGGAAAAGGTGGCAAAACATGTCAGAGTTCACATTGGTCCTCAATTTGTGATTTATTCAATCGAGTCCTTAATTGCAATTTTTATTGTAAAAATCAATTCACTTACATCCCTGCAAAATTCAAACAGCACCCCTGAAGTTGGCCTCCTTTTTTCACTTTGATCCTTGGTCTTGAATTTATGCAATTTAACCCTCAATTGATCAATAAACTTCTAATTTCTTCAATTTTGCCCTTGATTTGTTTTAATTGCAGCCCCTCTCTTTACGCCTGTTTTTTTATTTTGGTCCTTGGTTTCATATTTCTTTAATTAAGTCCCTAATTGACCATTAAACTTCACTATTTAAACAATTAAGCCCATAATTTGACCAAAATAACACTCAAAAATTATATTTTGACCCTAGAACTTTAATTTCTTCCCATTAAAGCCCAAATTAACTCCAAAAATCAATTTTTCTTGAAATCAAACCCTTCATAAATTCAATTAAACCTTTAATAAAATTTAATTTAGTCCATAAACATTTGATTTTGGACTTTTCTTTCTCAAATTGAATTTTCTTTATCAACAAGGCTGTCACCAGTCAACATAATACTGTCAAATTTCAATATTTGTATTTTTAAACTTTCCCAACCAATTTTGACCATTTTCTAAGTGTTTTGGCATCCTCTTTTCACTGTTATTATTTTTTGGGTTTTTTCAAACATATATTTTTTATTTGTATTCTCTTTTTTGTGCGGGAACCCAAAAATAGGTTATAACACCTAAGTTGGAACAAAAAAAATTATTGGAACGAATTTAACATTATCAAGACTCCTAATTAGTCTAAGAAACCTTATGATTTTGGCAGCAGAGGGGGAGGATAAAGAGGGCAGAAAACAACTTAAACAGGGTTCGAAAAACATTTCTTTCTTCTACGTTTTTGTCAATTCCTCAACAATCATGAACTAAACTCCTTTATTTGATTCAAGAGAGGTACACATTATCTCCAGCATGTGGAGCCCAAAAATATGTAACACAAATATGAGGACAGATTAACCGATGACGAATACTAATGGTCTAAAAGAATTTATTTAACTTACGATATTCACCGCCTCAATTAGTTTGAACATATTTAATTTGAAGTGAAAACTGATGCTCAACAAGTGTTTGAAAACGTTCAAAAATAGAAAATACATCAGATTTATTTATTATATGATGCCACTTTTCAACAATTAGAGTAATATTAGTTATGAAAATTCTGTTTCTACTTTTATTTTACCTATAATTCATATCAACATTAACATTGAGCATATATTAAAAAAATAATAATTAAAATTACATTTACTCAATAAAAAACTAAGCCTCATACATAATGTAACACGAGCATTCGAACTAGTTTTACTCTAAACAATATTTTTATTTTTACAAAGTAATTCATTGATTAGACTATTTGAATTAATAATGTATAGCGGAGTCATTTTCTTATCTAATTCAATTTTAAATTTAAATCAAACCGAATTAATGTTAATTTGTTAATTTTTTCTATAAACTCCACGTGATTTCCATGGACACTTAGGCATCCCCATTTCCTCTTGAGCACTCAACATGATTTTCGGTATGCAATCCTCTTTGTCATCTTTCCTCTTTAGCATCTCACCTTCTTTATAATGGTTGATGCTGCCTATGCAATTTATTTGCATTTTCTTTCATGTTCTAGGATTAGATTAATTAGCTCAGCAATTTGTTTATATTTTTGTTTTATGTTTATCAAGTCACTATCTTCCATTCAAAAAACAAAGAAGAAGAAAAAAGAGAAATAATTCTTTATAAATTAAATTTGAGAATTTTTTTTTAAAATTATATTGTTGTCGTCAATGATGAGGCAAAATATTAAAATATTAGATTTCTCTTCATGTAATTAATGAGTAAAAGCTAGCAATTAGAACCTTAACTAGGAAAACCTTAACGGATTAAAAAAAAAAAAGCCAGTTTATTGAACAATTAAGAATATGTGCTACTAACAATAGTATTAGACTTTATAACATAATTTATTCAAAAATGTGACACAATAATTTATATTGAGATTTGATATAAAACAATTGGGCAACACCAATATTCGTATTTTTAAACTAAAATACTCATCAATTAAAATTAAATTTAAATATCTTATTGAATGATCGTAACATGTTTCACGTTGAATAAGGTGCATGCCTAAAAGCTTCCTTCCTGCAGTATCTGTAATTTAATGGAGGAAGAAAAGAATAAAGTAAAGTAGTGAATAAAATATTTAAAAACCAAATAAGAAAGAAAGAAAAAATGATAGAAAAGATAGAGAAACCAAACTCACGTTGGCCTTGAAGTTTCATCCAATTGAAATCTAAGAGTGAGATTTGAAAAGAAAAAAAAAGGAAGAAGAAAAGTGAATAAATTTACTTATTAAAATTATTTTTAAAATTATTTTTTAATTGAGAATAAATTATAATGATTTTTTTATTTTTTTTTTTATTTTTAATATTAACAAATTAAAATTATTTAGAAACACCTAAAAAAACATTAAATTAATATCTTTTCAAGTAATTTTTTTTTTGAAAACCATATTATAATACAAAAAATAAAATACTCACTAAAGACCTAAATGTTTTATATTTTTCTTACTCAAAAATTTATTCTCAAAAATGTATCATAAACAAAATTAAAAATGATTCAAAGATATGTATGGAGAGAAATATATTATTCTTTTCTATTCAAAGAATTATACATTTAGCTTTTACCACAAAAGTCAAGGACTTGTGCAATAACTATGATGAATATTATATGTATCCTTTAGTGAGATAATAATTAATATTCTAAATATATTCTTCCTTAAATCTTACTCGGAACAAATAACTATTACCAATTAATAAAAAGAAAAACTAAAAGAAAATAGTGTTTTATTTTTTTATCTCGGTTTGATGCTTCACAAATTATTATTCATCAACCATTTATTTATCATTTTATTCAGCAGTATTTAGAAATTCCTGATTGTTTTTTATGGGGTTTTAAGATCTTAAAATTAACTTATTAGACTAAAGATTAATAAAAATATCGGCTAGTTCTCTACATCTTGGATATTTTTTTTATTATTATTTTTAAAAAAAAAATGTAACCCGCAATCAGCTAATATATAAACTAATTCTATTCTAAGCAATTTGTTTTTTTTTTAAATTACAAAATCAGTCTTTGACAAGAACATTAGGTTAAGAGTTTATAGTCAGATGGATTTATTATCTAATTCAAGTCTCAATCCTCTTTATCCCGTGGGCGGGCACTGGGCATCCCCATTCCCTCTGTATCACTCAAAGGTAATTTTCCATACTCTATCCTCTTTATCATCTCAAAATCTTAATCATTTCCTCTTTAGCATCTTAATCCTTCTTTATTATGGTTGACGCTGAACATGGATTCAAAGGAAAAGCACTAAAGCTGCAAATGAAAAGAAAAAACCAGAGAAATTAAAATGCATGTGCTCCTGAGCACCACACCATCTGCACAATATCCTAACAAAGCTTGACGTGGTAGGAGTTGTTACCAGAAATTTGTGTAAAATCAACGGAATTATCGATGGAATAATTCTGTTGGTATATTGCGGTGATAATTACCAACAGACACTATTCCGTCTATAATTCAGTCGGTATATACCGACGGAATTAGAGACAGAATAGTCAGAATTAAAAAAAAAAAAAAGTGGTTCGCTGACGTGAAACTTTTTGTTGATGATTTTACCAACAGATTCACTGAGGGATTCAAAGTCGGATCTCCATACAGTGATGTGACAAATTTACCGTCAGAATTGCCAACAGAATGAGTTCGTCGGTGATTTCATCGGTAAAAGTGAATATATCACCACTCTTCAGACCCTCTCCTCCTCTATTTCTCCTCCTTCCCCATCCCAACATTCCCTTTCCAAATTGCAAACAACCACCCAAAAAAAAAAAAAAACCCTCTTCTCAACATAAGTCATATTTCTTTAAGTTTTGTCGTCACAACATCCGTGTTCTGATTTATTGTCGATTTTATTATTTTTTGTAAGTAAATCTAAGTTTTTTTTTTTAACATTTGAATGTTAATTTTAAATGTCAATTTTATTGTTTTTTAGTATATGTATTTTGTTAGTGTAAATATTTTTATTGTTATTTTTCAAACAAACTTGTAGTATGAAAGTATAAATTTAGACTTGTCATGATTTGTTTTAGATTTTGTAAAATTATATTTATTTGTAAATTATTGAAACTTTGTTAAATTACCGAATTACATGTGTTGATGTGAAATAATTAATAGCTTGTTTAACGGGTCGATTTTTTAATTTTTATCAATTTATTGCGGAGTTGTAATTTTCATAAATTTATATGTATAAATTTGTATGGACGTTGATAATTGATAGTGTATCCTTTGAAAATTAGAACTATCACCGCAGAATAAATTCGTTGGTATAGTTCTAGTGGGACTTTTTTTTTTTTTGCTCACATTTTCCAATTGAAAAGATAGAGAAACCAAATTCGTGTTGGCCTTGAAATTTCATCCAATTGAAATCTAAGAGTGAGATTTGAAAAGAAAAAAAAAATGAAGAAAAGTGAACAAATTTACTAATTTGATCAAATAGTTTGATATTGTGATCCATAATCATTTTTAAAAATATTTTTTTATGGAGAATGAGTTATAATGATATTTTTTGAAAAAAGTTATTTTTAATATTAACAAATTAAAATCATCTATAAACATAAAAAAATATATGAAATTAATATCTTTTCGAGTAAAAAGTATTTTGAAAAGTAGTTTATAACACAAAAATAAATATTCTAGATTTTTCTTGCTCAAAAATTTATTCTCAAAAACTTGGGGAAATGATACACAAATATTTACCATAAGCATAATTAATAACGTGCAAAAATATGTATGAAGAGGAACTTGAAAATATATTCTTCTTCTTCTTCTTCTTCTTCTTTATTGATTCAAAGAAGTATAGATTTAGCTTTTACCACAAAAGTCAAGGACTTGTGCAGTAACAATGATAAATATTATATGTATCCTTTTGTGAGATAATAAATAATATTCTAAATATATTCTTCTTAAATCTTTACTCGGAACAAATAACTATATTAACAATTAATAAAAAGAAAAACTAAAAGAAAATGGTGTTTTTTTTTTTTTTTTATCTCGGTTTGAAAGGGTTTTATCATTTTATTCACCGACCATTTATTTATCATTTTATTTATCATTTGTTTATCATTTTATTCAATAGTATTTAGAAATTCCTGATTGATTTTGAGGGGCTTTTATTGACAAAAGAAACTAAAAGAATATTATTTTTTTGAAAAAAAATCTTAGTCCGTATAATATAATTTTATTTCCATCCTTAAAGTTTTTTTTTCTTTTCTCTTTATTAAGTTTAAGATTGATTTTGTCAGGCTTTTATACAAAATCTTTAGGAAGCATGGAATTAAAACACAAGTGCCATATAATATAATATAGATGTAATTTAATTGACCAAAATGCCTCAAGCCAAGGCTTCGAACTAGTTTTTTTTTTTTTGATAGTAAACGAGATAATTATATATTAAATAAGCAGCCCCATCAAGTAAGTGGGGCTGAACGAAAGATAGAATACAATGGGAATATGAAGAAAGAAAAGACCAAAGTGATGAGGGACTTAATTAGTTAGTCCAGTTCATAATACATTCAGGATTTCTAAAAAGATCTGAGCCTGTATAGCTGAAATTTGTAACTGAGGACTCCAACCAAAAAGCCAAACGGTGAAAAGTGAGATCAAAAATCATATCCCAATCAGGAGCCTTGGATTCGAAGATTAGGCGGTTGCGCGCTATCCAAATTGACCAATACAGACCTTTACAGAGGAGTGTAATAGCACGACGCTGAAATAGTTACTTCTATACTAAAAAAAATCCTTGAGAATAATTATTTATATCAATGGTGAAGTTTTTTCAATTTTATTCGTAATTTATTTTAATAACTATCTAGATCAACCGAGGTAATTTTCCCTCTGGATCACTCAAAGGTAATTTTCCATACACTATCCTCTTTATCATCTCAAAATCTTAATCATCATTTTCTCTTTAGCATCTCGGCTTCTTTATTATGGTTGACGCTGAATATGGATTCAAAGGAAAAGCACTAAAGCTGCAAATGAAAAGAAAAAACACAGAGAAAAATGCAAGTGCTGCTCATGTGCACAATATCCTAACAAAGCTTGACAAATAACCCTAATTTATTGTTTAATATCACTATCAAAATTGATTTTTATTAATATAGCAATCGAAATTCCCACATCACCTCCTTTTTTCCCTCTATATATTGGTTCATGGTGTACTCTTTCACCACACCATCATTTGAAAGCCCATAAACCCTACTTCACTATCCTCCAAGAAAACAAAAACCAAAAAAGATGACCCAAGCCGGCCAGTACATTTCCATGTCCAAGAAAAACAAGAGGCTTGTCCTTGCTATTTTTGCTTCTTTCTTACTAGTTGCCGCTATAATTGCCATTGCCATTGGCGCCAATTCTCACAAAAACTCCACCAAAAGTGATGCTGCTCATGCCTTGCTGATGGCCTCATGCAACTCCACAAGGTATCCTGATTTGTGCTACTCAGCAGCTACCAGTTTCCCTGATGATTCCGGGAAATCGGGTGACCCCAAGGCAGTTATTCTGAAAAACATAAACGCAACTATAGATGCTATTAATAGCAAAAAGATCAAAGCGAATGAGATCCTATCCACCCAAAATCCTAAAAAAAAAAAAAAAAAGACCGCTCTCGAGGATTGTACGAAGAATTACGACAGCAGTCTTGCCGATCTAGACAAGGTTTGGGGAGAGCTCCAACGCAACCCCAACAATCAACTTCTTCAACAACAATCATACGCTGATGAGCTCACAACTAAAGTGAGTTCTTGTAAATCAAATGAAGACTCGTGTTTGGATGGTTTCTCTCATTCAGGGCCTTTGAGGATATTCAGGAATTTGTTTTTTTTTTTTTTTGATAGTAAACGAGATAATTATATATTAATAAAGCAGCCCCATCAAGTAAGTGGGGCTGAACGAAAGATAGAATACAATGGGAATATGAAGAAAGAAAAGACCAAAGTGATGAGGGACTTAATTAGTTAGTCCAGTTCATAATACATTCAGGATTTCTAAAAAGATCTGAGCCTGTATAGCTGAAATTTGTAACTGAGGACTTCAACCAGAAAGCCAAACGGTGAAAAGTGAGATCAAAAATCATATCCCAATCAGGAGCCTTGGATTCGAAGATTAGGCGGTTGCGCGCTATCCAAATTGACCAATACAGACCTTTACAGAGGAGGGTAATAGCACGTCGCTGAAATTTTCCATTAATCAATCCGGACCATTCTTGTAGATTTTGATTTGGGTCTTTGTGCAGACAACCTGAGCACCCGAACCATTTCAAGAAACGACCCCAAAGAGACCATGTTATAGGACACCAATGGAAAAGATGATTAATTGTCTCGGTTTCCTTGCAGCAGAATGGGCAGTGAGATTCCTCATAATTTATGATTCTCCTCTCAGCTAAAAAACTTCTTGTACTCAAACCTCCATGAAGAAGAAGCCAAATGAACACATCCACTTTTGGGGGGGCATAACCATTCCATAGCAGAGTAAGGGAGTGATTATTTTCAGTGGCCGATAGACTATCAAAGAAGAGGCGACCTGATTGAGCTGAGTACATGCCAGAGCTGTGGAATTTCCATAACTTGCAGTCTGCACCATCTGAGAAAAGGAGACCACGCTGCACCTCTGCAATCAAGCTCTCCCTTTGGCAGATCTCACGAGGCCGAAGGGTTCTTCTCCAGGAAAGGTTTAAAGATGCATCTGTCAAATTGTATATATCTGCAAGGTTGGTGTTTTGCTGCAAGGAGAGGTTATAAAGTCTGGGGAATAAGAGCTGGAGATTGGTTGCAGAGCCGAGCCAAGAGTCAGTCCAAAACCGGATGTTCCTCCCGTCACCCACCTTGAACCCGACATTTGCATGTAAAAGATTGGCTATGTTTTATGTTGAGAAGATTGCTGAAACAATGCCATGCCAAGTTGGAGATAAAGAACCTGCAAACTCAGGGATACCATTTATAAAGTGAGGTCGGTATTTTAGAAGAATGTGTTCTTGCCAGCCTCCTGCCACTCCATTGTCTAGATTCCATAGCCATTTAAAGAGCAAAGCCAGATTTTTGTTGTGGATGGATCCCAGCCCGAGACCACCAGAAGATTTATTCTTTATTACCTTGTGCCAAGCCACCTTAAAAAGGCCATGAGAAGTTGAGCTTCCTTTCCAAAGGAAAGACCGGGTTAGAGAAGAGATGGCTTTAGTAACACCCTTTGGCATAGCAAAAACTGACATGTAAAACAGAGGAAGGGAGCTCAAGACTGATTTAATTAGACATAACCTTCCCGCCATGCTCAAAAAATTCCCTTTCCATGTGAGTAGCTTTGCTCTGATAGTGGACAACACTGGTTTCCAAGTAGAGAGTCTGCTGGGATTGGCTCCAAGAGGTAGTCCAAGGTACCTAACCGGGAAAGTATCACTACGACAGAAGACTGAGTTCGCCAGGCTAGAGGTGTAGTCGTTGTCCAAGTTGATACCTATTAGTGAGCTTTTATAGAAGTTAACTTTCAGTCCGGAAATGATCTCAAACCAACGTAGAATCCTCTTGGCATGTAGAAGAGAGGGAAAATCATTTGGCAAGAAAATCAGAGAGTCGTCGGCATATTGCAAATGAGTTAAGTAATGACCTGGGGTAGTCTGTAAGCCTTTGAAGTAACCTGAAGCTGATGCCCTATTGAATAAAACTGTCAATCCCTCAACTGCAATGTCAAATAGGAATGGAGAGAGTGGGTCCCCTTGCCTGAGACCCCTCTCCAAACTAAATTCTCTACTAGGAGAACCGTTTATCAAGATGGCTAATTTTGAAGCGGATAAGCATTCGAATATCAGCTTCCTCCAGTGTGAGCCAAAACCCATGTATCCCATACTTGTGTCAATATGTTCCCATAAAATTGAGTCAAAGGCTTTATGGAAATCTACCTTCAATAAGAGGCCATGCTTCTTCTTGCTGCGCACATCATGGACAACCTCATTTGCTATCATGAACCCGTCTAGAATCTGACGCCCAGCAATAAATGCAGACTGGTTAACACTGATCACATCTGTCATGACATGACGAAGCCTAGTGGACAGTAGCTTTGCCACTATTTTGTATAGCCCGTGAATCAGGCTTATCGGACGAAAATGGGAGAATCTACTCGGCTCCTTTGATTTCGGAATCAGAGTTACAAAAGAAGAGTTGATACCCTTTGGAAGTTTACCAGTTCTGAAAAAACTTTTAACCAGCATAAAAACCTCTGAGCTGATGATATTCCATACCTTTTTATAGAAACAAAAGGTGAAACCATCGGGGCCAGGGGCTTTGGAACCATCACAATCCCACACAGCTTTCTTCACTTCTTCCATTGAAGGTGGTCTTTCTAGCCAAATTGATTTGGCTTCTGAAATTTTAGAGAACCCCGAACCTCCCATTTCAATTCTTTTACATGTTGGTTTGCGAAACAAGGATGAGAAGAAGTTGACAGCGCCTTCTTTTATATCATTTGAGGAGACTAGATGACTGCCATTATGTTCAATCTTACTAATGTAGTTGCGGCCCTTCCTTAGACTTGCTGATATGTGAAAAAAACGAGTGTTCTTATCCCCCATTTTACACCAATTTTGACGAGATTTTTGCCTCCACATATCTTCCACCCTTCTGTTAACCTCCCATTGCTCAGAATTCAGCCCCTGGAGCTTTGTTTTTTCAGTCTCCGATAAGGGACGCACTTCGCTTAAGTTCTCAAGCATTGTGATGGAGTTCTGGATGTCTGCAAGTTTTAGATTTTGATCCCCGAAAGTGGATTTATTCCATTGTCTCAGCTTTTTTCCCATGTTCCCCAACTTCTTAATCAAACTAAATTCACCTGGAAATTCCTTGCAGCTTTCAGACCAGAGGGCCTCAAAATCTGTTAAGAAAGAAGGGTGCGACAGCCAGCAATTTATGAAACGAAACGGCTTCCACCCCCAGTCTACCTCCGGGCTTTGGAGAATCAGCTGACAGTGATCGGACAGCCCTCTAGGGTAGCGGCAGAGAGATAGAGCCGGGAACTGTAGATGAAAATCCGGGGAAGCGAAAGCTCTGTCAATGCGGCTCATAGAACCACCCCTAAACCAAGTGAACCGATGCCCTTGCAAATTGAATTCAACCAGTTCACAGTCTGATATGAATTTGCGGAATGAAGTTGAACCTGATGAATTGAGGTGACCACTACTTCTCTCATGAGCGTGTAAAGTTTCGTTGAAGTCGCCTAGCACCACCAATGGCAGTTCGAAAGCAAACTTAAGAGTGGTGATTTCTTCCCACATATCAGCACGGTCCTTCACTGAAGATGCAGCATATACACCAATTATCATACAAGTAAAGGAAGAGGGAATATGCGTGCCGCATAGGCTGATCCACTGCCCCCCAAATTCTACCGAGCTAACTTCAAAGACAGAGCTATTCCACATTGCTATAATCCCTCCTGATTTCCCTATAGATTCTAGAAAAGCCCATTTGACAGTTGCAATATTCCACAGATTTCTAATGAAGGAGTCACAACAGTTGTTTTTCTTTGTTTCTAAAAGAAAACAGATGCCAATATTATTTTTTATAAGCCTATTCCGGATTGAATTTTTCTTGTGTGACATGCCTAAACCACAGCTGTTCCAAGCAAAGATATTCATAAAAAGAGCAAAAGACCAAGGCAGGCTAGACTTATCATGATAGAGAACTTACAACTGGTTAACTGATGTCCACTCATCAACTTCTCTATCAATATTTCTCATTATTCCTTCTTTGAACCCTTTTAGTTCTTGCGGGTTTCCCAAACCTAGAACCACAGCATCTTGTATCATTTCTTGAGTCTCCTTTTCACTGTCAAACCCATTGTCTTGATGCTTCGTACAAGTGATCTGAAACCGAATATTTCCTTGTTGGATTCCTGAGTTTAAGGAGTCGGAAGAATCACAATCCTCCATAGTGTTAGCAACACTACCACTGGCTTGCAACAACTTCAGTTTTCTTGTTTTGCTGCTTTTCTCGTTTGTGTTTTCAATGGTTGCGTCTGAAAATGTTTGTGGGTTGCTTTGAGGGTTCAGCAGGGGTGGTAAATGGAGATGTCTGAAAATGGTTGCTTTGAGGAATTTGTTTCATGATTCCAGTGAAGATGATGCTGGAAAGATGTGTAGCAATACATTGGCATTGATCAAGAAGTTGATCGAAGACGCTCAAGCCATCGCCAATAGGCTCAGGACCACAAGCAGGAAGCTCAAGGAGGAGGACGACAGCGATGAAGGGTGGCCGGAGTGGTTGTCGGTAACGGACAGACGGCTGTTCCAATCATCATTGCTGACTCCAGACGTGGTGGTGGCAGCTGATGGCAGTGGGAAGTACAGGACAGTGTCAGCTGCAGTTGCTGCTGCACCTAAGCACAGCGGTAAGAGGTATATTATCAAAATCAAGGCAGGTGTCTACAGGGAAAACGTGGAAGTTCCAAGTGAGAAAACTAACATCATGTTTCTTGGAGATGGAAGGAAAAAAACCATCATCACAGCAAGTAGGAATGTGGTTGATGGCGGCACAACCTACCATTCTGCCACTGTTGGTATGTCCATTGATTTTATTCTATTTTTCCTAATTATTTTCTATGCAAGAGTACTCTAATGGGACATCATGATGAACCTCGCAGCCGTGGTGGGTAAAGGATTCCTAGCAAGAGACATAACCTTCCAAAACACAGCCGGCGCCTCCAAGTACCAAGTCGTGGCACTACGAGTTGAGTCTGACTTTGCAGCGTTCTACAAATGTGGCATGCTGGCCTACCAAAACACCCTCTATGTCCACTCAAACCGTCAGTTCTTCACAAACTGCTACATAGCAGGCACGGTTGATTTCATTTTCGGCAATTCTGCAGCTGTTTTCCAAGATTGTGACATCCGTGCTCGCCATCCCAATCCAGGGCAAACAATCACAATAACTGCCCAAGGGAGGAGTGATCCTAATCAAAACACTGGCATTGTAATTCAGAAGTCTAGAATCGGTGCTACTCCTGATCTACAGCATGCCAGGAGTAATTTCTCTGCGTATCTTGGTAGACCCTGGAAGGAGTATTCGAGGACTGTTATCATGCAATCATCCATAAGTGATGTGATAAGCCCGGCCGGATGGCGTGAGTGGAAGGGCAGATTCGCACTTGACACATTACATTTTGCAGAGTACGAAAACAGTGGGGCTGGTGCCGGAACCTCCGGAAGGGTTCCCTGGAAAGGATACAAGGTGATCACCGATGCAACTGAGGCTCAAGCTTTTACTGCTCGCAACTTCATCACTGGTAGTAGCTGGTTGAAATCCACTACCTTCCCGTTCTCTCTTGGTCTCTGAACTGGGTTTTATCCATGCTATCCCTACCCACTTCTACCTTACCTAGTATGTGTGGATTGAGTGTCTCCAGTAGCTCTGGTGCTTCTTGTTTTTTGTTTGTTTGTTTTTTTTACTAGTTTTGGTTCATCTTTTTGGAATGTTGCAATCTCCTCTCCCTGTGGGGAGCTTGTGTTTTTGGTCCTTGCTAGACTGGACTCTTACTTATGAAATAAAGAGTGTTTCAAATTAATTTGCTTGTTATTGTTGCTTAAATTAATTTCTCTATTTGCCTTTTGCAATTGATAATGTTAACTTTAACCACTCGAATAGAAATTTGATTTAATTTGAATTTTAAATTAAATTAAATAATTATTAAACTAAATTTAGAATAAAATGTTAACTTTAAATTAATCTGATCGATCATAAATTTAATCTAAGTTAAATTTTAAATTATATTAAATAAAAATTTAAGGTTTTGCCATGGATTCCAGAACAATGATGAGAGATAAATCGGAAAATAACACTTAAGGTGAGAAACGTTAGCTATGTGGTTCAGTTAGGGCATACTGTAGCATCAATTGCTCAAATGTCTTTGCCAAGATTGACATACCTCGGCCTCTCAAGTTTTTTTATCAGTATCTGTCAAACTATGGACTTATTGCCCTGACTCCATCAATTCCCATACAACCATCATTTTCTAGGTGGTATAATCCAGAAAAAAGATATGAATATCATGGTGAGATTTTAGGTCATTCAGTTGAGTAGTTACAAGAGTTTTAAGAACTAAGTTCGGAGGATGGTGAGCAAGAGGCGAGTTGAGTTTGTGAAATGTGTCATTGGATATATTTTTCCCTGAACATTTTCAGAATGACAAGTGATAAAAAATGTTTGGCAAAACACAAAGATTACAAGAAAAGCTAATCCAAGGATGGTGTTGAATTATCATTAATATGGTTATAGAATTTTGACTCTCTGCATTTTGTTTTGGAATCACATCTCATCCTTTAATGAAACATGTCTTTTCTTTGTCTCTTTGTTATTCTGAAATCATGAGATATTTCCTTCAAAGTTTATTTTGGCAAGATATTTTGATCGAACTCCGACACGCGATTTAGGTTAATCAATCTTGAAAGTTTAAAAGTATTTTGGTTGCAAAATGACTCGATGCTTTTTAAAATGATATGGGGTGACCAAACAAATTTTGAGCTCACACGTGAAACTAAATGACCCACTATGTAGCTAAGTTTTAGTAGTATGCATAATGACATGTAGTGAATTCGATAGTTATGGACTTGTGAATCATGATTCTTATAAGTCCAAATCACTACACTGGATGGGATCAAAATTTATTGGTTCTAACTGACCTTGTTTGAAATGAGAAAATGTCATCTTTGCCCATCCCTTCACTTTCTAAATATATATATCCTTTGCAATCCCCATTTGAGCCTAATAGAATATTTCTTTTCAAAAGAAACCCTGATTAGGATCACACCCCCACACTAGGAGCAAATAAGAGATATTTTGAAGACACTGATAGAATTAATAAATAAAAGAAAGGCTTAGAACAAAAGTTCAATCATTAAGAAAGAGCTAGAAGAAGAAAGAAACCACAGACTGGAGGGCATGTAAGAAAAATTTATGGATGGGATCAAAATTTATCGGTTCTAACTGACCTTGTTTGAAATGAGAAAAGGCCATCTTTGCTCATCCCTTCACTTTCTAAAGATATATATCCCTTGCAATTCTTATTTAAGCCTGATAGAATATTTCTTTTAAAAAAAAACCCTGACTAGGATCACGCCCCACATTGGGGGCAAATAAGAGATATTTTAAAGACACTAATATAATCAATGGATAAAAGAAAGGCTTAGAAAAAAAGTCCAATCATTGAGAAAGAGCTAAAAGAAGAAAGAAACCATAGACTGGAGGGAATGTAAGAAAACTTTGAAGAAACCATAGAATTAGTGTAAGATCCCACATCGGAAGCGAGTGTCCAGAGCCAGGGCCTTATAAGTGCATGCTCACCTTGACTAGTAAGACGCGTGTTGGGCAGTCAGGTCGTAGGCTCGTTGCTGCAACAACAAATCCATGAGGGCCTGTGGGCCAAAGCGGACAATATCTTGCTAGTGAGGTTATGGTGAGCATGCCAACTTGGAAGACGCGTTTTGGGAAGTTAGGCCCCACGGTGGGCTCGCTTCTATAAGGACAAATCCGTGAGGGTGTGGGCCCAAAGCGGACAATATCTTGCTAGTGAGGTAGGGTGTTACATTTGGTATCAGAGCCGAGGACGGCTCGTCTTAAGATGGGGGGATTGTAAGATCCCACATCGGAAGCGAGTGTCCATAGCCAGGGCCTTATAAGTGCATGCTCACCTTGACTAGTAAGACGCGTGTTGGGCAGTCAGGCCGTAGGCTCGCTGCTGCAACAACAAATTCGTGAGGGCCTGTGGGCCAAAGCAGACAATATCTTGCTAGTGAGGTTATGGTGAGCATGCCAACTTGGAAGACACGTTTTGAGAAGTCAGACCCCACGGTGGGCTCGCTTCTACAAGGACAAATCCGTGAGGGTGTGGGCCCAAAGCGGACAATACCTTGCTAGTGAGGTGGGGTGTTACAATTAGAATGCCTACCAATTCTAAGAAGGGCAAAATAAGTTTCAATTGAAAAAAGACACAGCAAATGTCAAAAGTGAACATAAAAAAAAATCGAGTTTCATGTGTTTTGGTGTGTCTAGGACAAAGCCTGTAGTACCTTCAAAAAGATTAGATTGGTTATTCTTCAAAGAAAAAGTTGGACTTGCATTATGATCAATGTTAAAAGAATTCTGATCTTTGAGATTAACAAGATTATATGCCACTTTCTCTACAAAGACAACGAAAGAAAAAGAGACTGATGAATAATTGATGTTGATCTTAGGTTCTTGAAACTCTCAAACACCTTTTGAGCTTGTGAAATTCTTTTCTTTCATAGCCATGAACCATAGCCTGCATTACATGCTTGAAAAAACTCTTTTTAATCAAGTAAGCAATCTAAATCGATAAATGGCGATCTCAAAACTTGAAGAGTTATTCCATAAGGGTTGTGACTTCATGAATCAACTACTAATTATTATACATGCTAATAAAATTGGTGCTAAGAAAAAGAAACAATCTTTATTGATAAAGCCTCGAGTTTTGACTCAAGTACCTTGTATTTCTTCAAAATTCACAAAAGGTCACGTTATTCATAGACCATCAAATAATACACCCAAGATCAAAGATTAAAATAGACACAAAGAACCAGAGAGCCAAGGACCCCCCGCCATTTCAGATCCTCCCTTCTCCTTCTTCGGCCGCTCATCCTTTGGACACTAGATCCACCCTGCCTCTCCACAGCTGCCTATTTTTAGTTTGCCTCGCAACCAAAGTCGACTGATCTCTACCTCCATCTCCCTCACGAGATCTCCCCTCTCTATTTCCCCCCCCCCACAAACCAACTGTCATCGTTCCCACAGCAGCTCTAAATATATCATTTCCTCTCATGTTCAATCGCAGCAACCGTCTCCCAACTTCTCCACCAAAAGCTTTCCCCTCAGCAGCCTCTTCTTCTCTTTCGGTCTCCTCAACAGCGACGGCCACAGACTAGCCAAGGCAACCCCCGCTCTTCTCCATCTTCTGCAACTGACCATATACAGCACCATAAAATAGCCTCATCTTCTTTGGCTAGAGAACGGGTAGAGTTGTTCCTCGTCTCTACAAACCCACAGTCTCTCTTCAGCCATAGATGCCATATCTCTTTTTATCCCGACCAGAAAGCCACTCCTTTCTCCTCCACACCAAGGCCTTCAAGCACTGGCACATCCGCCACCTGAAGAAGAAAAGAACAATGAACTGAAAACAGAAGAAAAAAGATCGAGAAAAGATCTAAAAAGGGAAAGAAAAATAAAAATCAATTGTTGTTTGTGCATTTTTTCCCTTGTTACAGGTGGTGGTGACCTTCACAGACGGCGTGGGAAGACAGAGAAAAAGAAAATGTTCCCGATCCATAGTTTTCTTACCTTCATCAGTGGCGGCCCGTGAACCTACGCGCCGCTAATGTTTCTACAGTTTCAAAGGGCTTCCTAGCATTGTTCCTGAATTTTTTGGGGTTCATTTTGTAAATTTAAAATTGTTTAATATGTTGTTTGGGTTATTTTGAATTTTGATTTATTTGTAAACATGTAATGGGTGTGTGCTTAAACATAGTACAAGAAGAGTGTTTAGTGGGTGTTTTGTTATTTTTTGTTATGTATGTTTTGAATGATAAAAACTAAAAAGAAAGAAAAAATAAATGTTTTAACTTGCATTGAATTTGGTTCATATTTCAAAAAAATATCAAAAAAATATTTTTTCTTTTGATATCCGGGATTATAATCTTATATGTAAGATGTATTCTTGATATTAAATAGAAAAGTTTGTTTTATTATTATTATTATTATTATTGATGTTAGAGTAATTAGGTTTTCTTTATTCAATAAGATAAGGATTTTCTTACCAAGTAGAACTTTTCTTTTCTTTTTAAGAAGTCATTGGCAAGACAACTTTCAAAACTTTCTAAGTCACATCAAATTGCAAAGCAGCTTACCTCAGGTAGGGTACGCTAAGGGTGCTAATACCTTCCCTAGCCACAACCATTTCCTTACCCGTGAATCTTTGATAAGATTAGTACACTTGGGTTTCCTAGTAACCCTGAACTAAATACTAGATGGCAACTCTCAAGAACCAAACAAGCAAACGAATGAAAAATTACCAACAAACACCGCACTGGGACGTGCGACATAGTGATTGGTGCGATGATTCAGCTGAAATTTCTAAAAACCACTGGTAGAACGTTGTGAGGCCATGGAAACTACGTACCTCGCCAACATTCTTTAGAGTAGGCCATTCCTGGATGGCATGGATTTTGTTCTTCGTCGACCTTAATTCCATCAGCACTCACAACAAATCCCAAAAATAATAAACTGTTAGTCATGAATTTCATATAGAAATATCACTTGTGTCTGTCTATGAAAAAGCTCATATGATGGTTATGTAAGTAATCCTTAGACTTGAGATCATTAAGTTATCTTATATAGGGAATGTTATGCTTTGATCCTACTACAAATTATCATAATCAAGGGTAACAAATGAGTAGATATTGGGTATAACATGAACTATAAGAAGATATTTAAGTAATCAAGAGATGATTCATCACCTTATGTGAATTAATTAGAATAATATTTCATTTGTTCTGGAATAACATTGATTGTAAACCATTGTGTAAGGTGGAATGAGATTTGAAAAGAGTTTCAACATATTCAAATAATCAATAACTATAGTGTTGTGAACAAACATGATTTGATAGGGTAGACATACTACATGCTATAATGTCTAAATCATAATATTGTTAATGAAGAAATAAAAATTAAACTAAGAACTGGTAACTGAAATGTTAAGTTAAATCACTTATGACTTTCCTATTAGTTTAGGGATCATGACACGTTACTAAGCATTGTATTTAATTTTCAAATATAAATCAATTAATTATTGAATTGATAATAAATTAAATTATTTAATTTATTTAATCCTATTTTATTTAGGATTGTGATTTATATTTAAGCCAACTTATCAGATAACCTAATGGATTACACACATAAGAACCATTGGTCAAAAATAAAACTATGATGATTAATTAAGTGTGACTTGATTGTTAATAAGTTTTAGAAATTGGGGACTGGAATGTATTTAATATAAGGGATTGCAATTCTAGATTTAAGAAAAAAAAAACAAGTAGGGATTTGATTGAATAATTTTTGAAATTATCGTGAAATAATATATATGATCTTATTCAGGGAGCAAATTGATATTTTGTTATTTATAGGGTTTTCAGGTTTTTCTATAAATAGAATGTTATACGTAGAAAAACTAAGTTGCATAACACTTAAAAAACATAAAAGAAAACAACTAGCACTCAAAAGCATAACAATCCATCTCTTCTAAAAAGGTTTAAAAGATTTTTCACTGGTGGTTTGTGTGGATTAACGTTAAAGGATAGATACTTGGACGACTTGTGGATTAATGTTAGAGGATATGAAATTTATTGTTTTTGGTGGTATATGCGTTTTGGAAAACCCAACACCAATAATATAGCAAAAATATTTTGTTTGGGAACTTAAGCTATAGTCAAGTGATAGTTTAGAGACGTAAATGTGCTCTTTTTTTCACAAATCTATCAATAGATCAAAATATTACAAGGGCAATGAATTTGTAACTTACAAATATAGGGGGGGATAATTTTTTAGATTGTAAATATCTATGTTTGATTCTTGATTAGATCAGGCACACCAGCTATTTCAATCACAGTGGATGGAACCACATGTTGGGGAATTTCTTGAGCACCATTTTCAACCATCTCAATTTGGCCATGAAATGGAGTGATATCACTTAAAGTTGGATTTCTTAAAAGAGAAGGGATGTCATCTTGAGAATTACTTTGGCTATGATGATGGCTGTTATCTGAGAGGGAATCCATGGTTCGGTTGCTAGTTGACACAGGGGGGGAATAAGAGTGATAATTAGATAGTGAAACATCTTGTCTTTTTTTCTTCATCTTCTTCTTCACTCCACCGTACCATTGCTTGATAGCGTTAGCTGTTCGCTCTTCCAAGATCGCACCCTTTAATTGTGACCCCATCTGTTTACATACAAATTAAGTTTTAGTGCATTTCCAAGACTAACCATGCGATTCTATATATATATATATAGAAAGAAAGAAAGAGATATGGATGGATACCTGGGTTACTAGGGCATACAGAGGAAGAGTAATGTAGCTACACATGATTTGAACAGTCACCCTGGAAAGACATACACACATAACAATTCCTTATGCATTGACAAGTAAAATAGTCGAGATTGAATCAATTTTTTCCAGCAAGATGAATGAAAATAGTAGGGAAGGGAAGTTATACTCACGCTAATACAACCCTAACAGCGGTGATCTCTACCTTTTCATGGTAGCAAGATTTTATCCCAAATTGCAGCTGAGAAAAAAGAGAGAGAGAAATTAGATATTTGTCATAACGTAGGGTTGTATTAAGTTGGATTCATAGTGAAAACAAAGGGAAGGGAAGTGGTGAGGAATACTACCGTGACCCAAACAAAAAATGCGAGCTCGAACGCGTTCTGCAGGGTGCGGAAGGAAAGAAAGTAAGTTCACTAATAATGCAGTGATTATAAACAGAACTTGATTTTAGATTTGTATCATTACTTTTGATTAGTATATAGTGATAGAAGAGACAAATACATATATAAACATATTTAATCAAAGAAATATCTTTTATGTCGTGTGAGACAGTAACCAAACACACGATAAGACCATGCATATACAAACACACACAGACAAAATATTATAAATGCATGGACATACCATGAATAGAGTGAAGTGTATAAGAGGCAAGACATATTTTGGATGACTGAACCAGAAGAGACTGTTATCTGGTCGGACTAGAGGAGCTCCCTTGATTACACTGCTTTGATCACGGATTTCAAGAGCCATTTCTGCTACTACTACTTCAAGTTTGGTTCCAAGAACCAGCACTATCTGCAAACACATAAAACCACTCCTTTAATTTAATTAATTAAGAACTATTTCTACTACAAAAGATCATAAGAATGTATAAAGAGAAGTTTGAATTTATAGTAGGAGCAACGTACTAGCAGTGGGATAAATGATACCCAAAGATAGGCATGCCAACCTGTTTTTGTTCACACACAAACACATGCAAGTTAATTAATTTAGAAATGATAGGTTTTTTTAAATATTAAAGAAATTAAGAGAAAAGCAGAAGCTAGCATTAATTTACCATAGACATCCACAAGCATGAAGATGACGACTAAAAACCACATCCAGGGACTGCGAAAAAAAGCAATAGAAACAGAAGATTATGACATAAGAACACGGATGCATGCAGTCACAACAGCGCTCGCATTACTATATATATCACCATGTATATATATATTTATGGCTTCTTGAATTATTGATCCTTCAACGTACCTAATGCCGACTATTTCTTTGAAATCATCATCCAGCGATCGTTGTATGTACCTTTGGAAATTGAAGGAACTGTTATTGGGAAAATGAGCCTGCAAATAGTTATTCATGAATGAATTATCAGTATAAATCTTGATTCTTCTGTGCTTATTTTTATTTTGAAAAGCATACTAAATGAACAAATTTATAAAAAAATAATATAAATAATATCATGAGATTTCGTCTAATAGCTTAAATTATTGAGCTGAGATATTTTTTAAATTAAGCACAATGTAATATGGATTTGTACAAATTTTTAAGCCCAAAAAACTTGCATTTAAAGGAGTGTGTTAGAAAATAATATAAATCATATATTGGAACTCCATCTAATAGCTTAAGTTATTGGGTTGAAATGGTTTTTTATTTACACATACTCACAAACAAAACAACATGTATGTATGCAATTCAATTCGACAATAATAACAAAGAAGGATTGTAATAATAATAATAAAATGATGATGAAGATAAGGTTATATATAATCAAGGGCGTGATCATGAGCTAGGTGGGATGAAAGCATGAGAAGCTCACCGCCAGGAATCCATGGCGCAGGGTTAGATAGTCAACTTTTGCCACTGAACTGAAGAATTGACGGAAAAAGCATTTCTGTAATTGAATACAACCAAGCAGTTAATTAAATGTTATTTTAACCTACGATCGAGAAATACATATATATACTATGGTTGTAATTAAATATAATGACGATGCGATCAAAAAAAAGAAAATGATTAATTGGTGCTTACAATCCAGAGTTGGGCTGATGTTGCTGTAAAGAAACCCATGTGTCTACGTGCAAATGTCGTTTGCCTTGTGTATCGAAAGCGATGAGCATCTACAATAAAAGAAACAAAAGAAATGTTAATAATATATTAAATATTATAGCTTTGATTTTTTTTTCAATCAGTATTAAACTAAAGTCAACTTTAAGATTAATTAGAGGACGTGTGCACGCACTTTCATATATACTAGATATTTGAGCCGCGCACGATGCTGCGGGTCATTTTTTTTACATAAAAAATATTAAAATAAATAAAAATTTAAAAAATCTTGGGTTTGACTGCAACGCCTGATCTAAGAGTAATATTTATAAATATTAATAATAAAATTAAACTTACATGACCCAAATTTAAGTGAGCCTGGCTGCAACACCAGACCCAAGAATATTGGATGTGGGTCTAGTTATAAAGTCGTGTAATAAAAGTGTGATAATTAAATAGATTAATTCAAAAAAAAAACAAAGAAAAAAAAATCAAACATAAAGGAAAAAACTAATGAAGAAAAAGAAAAAAAATTGAATTAATTGGGTTAACTCTTTAAACCAGGTTATCCTGTAAAACCTGGGATTCACATCATGAAAGTTTGATAATTAAATAGAAAAAAAATGACAGATTTACTCAGAATTAACTGGATTAACCCATCAAACCAAGTTAACCCGTCAAGCCCAGGACACATGTCATGAAAGTATGAAAGTCTGATAATTAAATAGAAACAAAATTAACTTTAACAAACTAAACTAAATGAAAAAAATAACTTGTCAAATCAGGCCAACCCATCAAACCCGAGATCCGTATCATGAAAATCTGATAACTAAATAAAAAAACAAAATTTAACATTAACAAACTAAATCAAACAAAAAAAATTCATTAAAAAAAATTAAAAAGAGAAAAAAAAGGAAAAAATAGTTATATAATACAATATAATATAACACAATATAATAATATTTATAATTATAATAATATAATATATTAATAAGTAAATATATTAGTAAAAGGCGTGACATGCTCGTGCAATGCCGCGGGCTTGTAGCATGCTTGTGTATTATTGTGGATTTGTGTAAAAAATCATATAAAAAAAAAACCGTTACCATCCACAATATTTTAAAGGAAAAAACTAGAAAGCTATATTCTCAACCAGCTCAATATTAAAAAAAAATGACAAAAAAAATTATGAAAAAACAAAAAAAAACAATGAAAAAAAGAAGATGACAATTTTGGAAGAACAAAAAGCAAAAAAATAAAAAAAAATATGTGGGAAAAGTTAAAGCTAAATTTTCAACCAGCTAAATATTAAAAATCATTTAAAAAAACACTGTAGCAATATGTAGTGTTTTGTGAGGAAATATACAACTATAATTATCAACCAGCTCAATATTAAAAAAAAAATTCAATAAAGATAATTTTGAAAAATATAAAAAAAAAAACGAAAGAAAAAAAAAACATCCAGGGAAACACTATAACAATCTATAGTGTTTCATGAGAAAATCTACAGTTGTAATTTTTAACTAGCTCAATATCAAAAACAATAAAAACGACAAAGACAATTTAAAAAAAAAAACATAAGAAAAAAAAACATATGGGAAAACACTGTAGCAATCAACGATGTTTTAAGGGAAAAAAAAGCCAAATTGTTAACCGGTTCAGTATAAAAAAAATAAATTTGACAAAAACATATTTGAAAAAAAAACATCAATAAAAAAAATATATAGGGAAACACTGTAGCAAGGCAAAAAATTATGTGGGAAAACACCGTAGCAATCTACAGTGTTTTAAATAACTACAAAGTTAAATTCTCAATCAACTTAATATGAAAAAAAATAAAATCGACAAAGCTAATTTTGAAAAAAAAATTATTTAATAAACAAACCATGTAGAGAAATACTACAGCAATCTAGTATTTTAAAGAAGAAGCTAAAAAGTTAAGTTCTCAACCAACTCAATATATAAAAAAACCTGACAAAGACTATTTTCAAAAAAAAAAAAAGAAATGAGTCAATTTTGGGTAAAAGAAATGAAAAAAGAAACATGTAAAAAAAAGGAAACAAAAGCTAGAAAAAAAAACACGCGGGGAAAGCTACAGTGTTTTAAGGAAAAAACCAAAAAAACTAAAATTTCAACCAGCTTAATAGCAAAAAAAGTAAAATCAACAAAAATAATTCTGAAAAAAACAAAAAAAAAAATGTAAAAAATGACAATTGTGGTAAAAAAGAAAAAGAAATAAAAAAATAAAAAAAAACATGTGGGGAAAGCTAAAGCTAGATTATCAGTCAACTCAATATTGAAAAAATAAATTCAATAAAGATAATTTTTAAAAAAATATGTGGGGAACACTGCAGCAAAACAAAAAACTATGTAGGGAAACACTGTAGTAATCCATATTGTTTTTTAAAAAAAAAAACTACAAAGCTAAATTCTTAACCAATGCAATATAAAAAAAATAAAATCTACAAAGACCATTTAAAAAAAATAAACAAATCACAAAAAAAAAAAACCATGTATGAGTACATTATAGCAATTCATAATGTTTTAAAGAAAAAAAGATACATAATTAAATTTTCAACCAGCTCAATATTTAAAAAAATTAGCAAAGATAATTTTGAAAAAAAAATTAAAAAAAAAAAAAAGAAGTCAATTTTGGGTAAAAAAAAATGAAAAAAAAAACATGTAAAAAAAAAAAGAAACAAAAGTAGGAAAAAAAAAGCTCCAAAAAAAAAACTGCTCTAAAAAAAAAAAAAAAAAAACTGCTATAGTAGCTACTACAGTGAAAACACCAAATGTTTTAGAGTTCTTTAATATATATACACTCTTGAAAGTTTTGCTTTGAATCACACACAAAATTAAATTCTTGTTGGGCTGTGTATGTTTTTATTTTAAGAGAGAAAACATCGAGCTAAGAGGCAAAACAATAATTTGATTAATTACCATTGGCAGCTTGGTATTCCACTGTTTGAGTCTCTCGCTCCCAAGCTTTCCAACTCCTAATCTGTTGATTAATCAAGTAATCAATCGGTCAATAATGGTGAAAAAAGAATTAGGGAAGCAAAACCTTCATGAAAAGTGGATCATGCTTGATTAGCATTAATTATACATTTCAACAGATCAGGAGGACTAATTAAGTAGAAATAGATTGCTTTTTTTTTTTCCAGACAACGCATGGAGTACAGGAAGTCAAGGGCAGTACTCCCCCAAGTCTGGGGCCAACTTCACGGCAACTTGGCAAGTTCTGGTCCAAATATATAGTATACAGTATACACAAAACAAGCCTAGACCATCAATATCCAAACCCCTTCAAATTAAAGAACATAAAGCCAGGTCAAACAAGCTCGAGGTGTCCACAGATTCCATTATCTTCTTTTGCATGGCCATGACTTGCTTGGAGGTTTTCAAGTCTTTTCTATTTGACAATATATATATATATATATATATATATATATATATATATCAGTTATATTATTACTAGTTGTCTGCCCGTGAATATCTTTTCAAATTAATTTTTAACACAAGAGAAGAGATTTTTATATATCATATAATGAGAAAAAAGTTATGTCGCAGTAACTATAATCCAAGAATTATCAGCTGGTTCCATTTAAAGTCTGAAAGAGTATGAATGCAGTACAAAGGCTAATGTTATGTTACCTTTGCCCTTCCCAAGG
Source organism: Populus alba (assembly GCF_005239225.2). Taxonomy (NCBI): domain Eukaryota; kingdom Viridiplantae; phylum Streptophyta; class Magnoliopsida; order Malpighiales; family Salicaceae; genus Populus; species Populus alba. Next base: position 210,195 of record NC_133286.1, on the reverse strand, counting down.
CCATAGTAAGAACGGTGTGGAGTATTTGCATGATTGCGATCACACAGATGAATATATTGAGCTGATTGACCCCGCTTTGTGATATAAGAGATGTCATTCCCTGAAACATTTAATCTACGGATTAGTTAGTGTTCTGTTGTTTGTGTGCGGTGTGCACCGCGCAAACAAGAAATCCTGAGATGGGATGTGCGTGCAAACCCTTGAGCCACAATAATCTGAGCCGGATTCAGCTGCCAAGATCCTTTCCTGTGTTGCTTTGGTGGTTTTGGTTATGGTTTGACGGCATGGTAGCATCCTGTTTGCAACCTTGTCAGATATGCAGATTTTGATGATGGATCTTTGAGTTACTGTCAAAATGAGTGACATGAACCCCAGCACCATGAGCACTGTGACCACCAGCCAAACAGAGATCGTCGTCAGTCCCTAACCAGGCCATCAATTATATGGGAGAATATATATTTAACTGTTCTAGCTATCATAAGCTGGCTCACCTGATTTGAGCTTCTCCAAAGCCTCATACAAGGCAGTCTTTCTGCTTTTTTTCAGCCACTGCAACAGTACAATTAATGGTCAAGGAGGTTCTTGAACTTGAAATCACATGATTTTCTAGTGCTTTGTTGGTGGTGGCATCTAAGAGTTGACTTACGTGGCTAAGGAGGTGGATCAAGTACTCAATGAATATGCCGGTGAAGATGAAGACGAAGCAAACGGTTGCCAGAGCCCAGGTGGGGGTGTCTTGCAAAGAGCGGTATGGGGTTGGACCTGTACTGCTTGCTCCTCCCACAGCCATGGTGGTTGCTGCTGCCGCCTTGTTCTTGGAGGAAACTTGAACAGCATGGAGGTTGGGAGGATAATAAATATGTATAGTATCGTGGGGCATGCTCTAAATTTAAGGAAAAGAAGACCAAGGACCGAGCATTGATTTGGGGAGGATCAAGACAAGGAATTGTTCAACCATGGGTTGCTAATTAACGAGACTTGGGCCAATGAAGTGAGGGGAGTAATGGAAGCTTGCACCAGTGAAGGTCTTATCTGCTGACTTTGAAAGGGCTCGCAATCAAACTGTTGGGTCACCTTCCAGACAGCAGTGCCCACTGCCGTTGCCTGACCCAAGTAAAGTCCGCGCTAGACCAGCCTCTGATCAGATTATAATAACAAATTCTGAATTGAAAAGGTAGCAAGAACTTCAAGTTCAACTCGTCAGATATATAATATATAAACTAATAAAAAAAAAATACTTTTTAAGTATCTTAAAAGACCCCATTTATAATTTCATCCAAGACATTCATTCACCTTCAACCTACTCTCCATTGAAGAGGCACAAAACAATTATTTAGAGATTGTTTATAAGAGTTGAAACACAAGTAATTCAAAGCCTAACGATCAAGATCATGATCATATGCATATATGCATGGAACATTAATCCCGGCCTTGGGAAGTGAGAGCTGAGAACCTCATTAATCATGATCCTATGTGTCATAACCTAATTTTTTACCATTTTATTTTTATTATTTTATTTATTGACAAGGATAAAAAATTGATGAAAAAATAATAATGATGAAAAAAATAAGTAAAATGAAATAAATGAAGAATGAATTAAATTTTGGGTTAATGGCAAAATGATTGGAAGTTTTTTTGGTTTAATTAAACTTTGAAATTAATCTAATTAAGCTTGAAATTAATTTAATTAATCCAATTAAGGGTTTTATTGGACAATTGATAAGTTTTGAGACTTTATTGAGTTTGGAATTAATTTAATTAATCCAATTAGGGGTTTAATTGGAGAGTCGATAAGTTTTGAGACTTAATTGAACTTTGGATTTAATTAAATTAATGAAATTAGGGACTTAATTGAAGAATATCAAAGTTTAGAGTTTAATTGGGGTCCAAATTGCAAAACTTAAAATCCAAGGACCAGCTTGAAAATGGCGCGTAAATACAAGGATCCAATTAGATTTTATCAAGGGTCTTGATTGCATAATTTCAGAACTTCATTGACTAGATTGAAAATGGCCATTCCCATCACACAAACGGCGCCATTTCTAGAAACCAACCACGCCTTCTTCGTCTCCTTCCACAGGAACGGTTTCTGCAGTAATGGCTTTGAAGCCGTTTCAACTGCAGAGATGTTTGGCATTCCCTGGCTATAAAGCCAGAGAAGATGAGAGAGCGCGAGGAGAGGTGGAAGAAAACACAGCACAGAGAGGGCAAAAAAAATACCCAGGGGAAGAAACAGAACCAGTGGGGAATTTTGGGGATGAAAAAGAGAGCATAAATCCAGAGCAAAAAACAGAGACAAACGCCATCAAAAAACCAGAGGGCCAACGTTAACATCTCCATCTTCTCGAACGCAGGGGACAGAGAGAAGAACAAAAACAGAGGAAATTCCAAGAAACAGATAGGCTAGCAGAAGGGGAGAACAAGAGAGAAGTAATACACAGAGACGAGTATTGGCTTTGTCACTGCCTTCGTCCCTACAAACAACGAAAACCCAGAATCAAAGCAAATTCCCAGCAGACCGGCCTCTTCATCATCTTCTCGGTTTCAAAAGCCGCTGAACAAACAAAAGGAGCACGCAGACAAGTGAACATAGAAGGAAGATAAAGGGGAGCAATAGGCGAGAATCCATCCGTGCTGCAAGCACCTTCGCCTCCCGAAGCAGGTACGCTCTTTCCTTTCTCCTTTCATTCTCTGCATATTGTGTTTCTAAACACTGCGCGAAGGTAATTTAATTACCTTCGCACAGTGCAGCACGCGTGAATTTACTTCACGCGTGCAAGACGTAGCCCGGCCAGGTCACTGGCTTGGGCCAGTGACCGGGCTGGGCTGGCTGGGTCTAGCCCAGCCCATGTGGGCTGAGCTGGGCCCAGCCCAAAAAAATAAAAAATAGAAAAATAAAAAGCAGAAAAATAAAAAAATAAAAAAATATGTATGCATGAATAAAAATAATATAAATTTATTGGTTTATTCACTGACACCAGAGTCAGGAATAAAAATACCAATTTAAATTTATATTATTTTTATTCGTTGTATTTTTATTTTGTTTAGCTAAAAAATAAAAAATGTGTGCATGCGTAAAAAATAAATTTATTTTTATTTATTTATTCACTGGCGCTAGAGTAGGGAATAAAAAATATATTGATCTAATTTTTGTCGTAGTTACGAATTTTTACTAACGCTAGAGTTGGAATTATTCGAGCTCGAATATTCACTGGCGCCAGAGTCAGGAATATTATAAACAAATCATCACAGCATAAATTAATAAATATTTAGCAATTTAAGACAAAACCAACAATGCAGTCTGCCTTAAGCAGAACGTTTAAGGGGTGATAATATCTTCCCTTTTACGTAACCAATCCCGAGTCATAGAATCTCTGTTGACCAGTTAGGGTTCCTAGTGACCATAATACTAGGTGTCGACTCCTCAAATGAGACATTTTTTCCTAAAAGAACCGAATGCGAGAAACTTGTTTTTTTTCCATAATTTATTCAAGAGAATTATTTTTAGAGCTGCCGCGATATCGGGTGCGACACTGTGTGTAATATATTATTATATAGATAGATAGATAGATAGATTGTGAGTTGAAATGATAGCAAGAAGAGTTCCTGGCTATATATATTCAAAAGGACGGGTGATGCTGAGTTCAAAGAGCAGGTTTACACGAGTAGTTCACAACCTGACCAAGTTTCAGTATTCCAACAATGAATTAAAAATTGATTTTCCAAGATAAGACTTTGTTGGTAATTAAAACAATAAAAGAAACGTGACCAACTCTAACCTCCTTTAGATATTATCATGGAAAACTTCGATTTGCACCCTAAAGTTTCGGTTTACTTATTTATTTGGTCCTTGTTGCTTTATGTTTTGGCCACTAGATGTTGAGAAAGAAAAAAGAAAAAGAAAATCACCAAAAATAAATATTGAAGATAGAAAGTGTTTGAATGTTGATATTTTGACCACGGAAAAAAAATCACCCTAAAGCTACGGCTAGCAGGGTCTCACGTAACGCGGGCTGCAGAACAGGGGCAGGAAATGATGGGAGTGTGCTGGTTTGAAAAATAATTTTAATTAATTTTTAAAATAATTTTTATTTAAAAATATATTAAAATAATATATATTTTTTTTATTTTTAATATTAACGTATTAAAATGATTTAAAAATACTAAAAAATATTAATTTAAAATAAAAAAATAAAAATGTTTTAAATTTTTTAAAAAATATTTTTAAAACATAAAAAGCAAACATGACTAATAGATACACACCCGAGAACAAATGTACATCATCTGTACAAGGAAAAAAAAGCTTTAGCTTTGAGAGATATAACTGAACTAATTAGATCTTGAGTTTGTTTTTTATAAATCACTAGTTTAAGTCCCACAAATCTTAAAATCACTGAAAATTTACTTGGTCATTAACTTAAAGGCTCAGCCCATAAAATTAATTAAAATAAATATAACCAAAAAACTAGCTAGTCGAATATTTACATTAATCTCGAAAAAAAAAAAAAAAAACAAACAAATAAAAACACCAAAAAAGTGTTGCCCAGTCTGCCACCCTTGGATTGTTGGCCAACAGAGGGTCTATGGATCCTACTCATGGGTGACAAGAACTAGTTCATCTGAGCATAAGAGTTCGATATTCAATCGTGCCTTTCGCTTTATTGTTCGAATAAACGCAGGGAAAAAAATAAAAAAAACACTCCTTTCTGTATAGTTGCTTTTCTTCGAAAAGCTGCCTCGTATTCTTTTAAAAAAGAAAAAAAGTGGGGAACAAATAGTCATTGCCTCGATGGCCAAAAACCTCATTGCCCTAAGAAAACTAACTGTACAATGGCCCCATACCAAAACTTTTCGGAGAGCTGTAGCAGCAGCTCCATCAATGAGCAAGAGCACTACAGAGATGATATCTTACCTCTACCAAGAAACGAAAAGGAAAATTAAAACTCCATTACTGTCGAGGTTAGGCTAAGCAAAGGAACCAATGCACTTGGAGCGAACTTCCGAGCAAAGAGGTAGCAAACAGATGTCATTTCTGAATTATAGGAACATTGTGTGCCATTATTCCGAATGGACTGTATAAAGTCTTCGGTAATATTACCACCACTGTATGTTGCTGGGTGCGGTCCTCCGATGGACCAATCGACCCATGTCACACTCCGGTTTGAATTAAGTGACCCGTGGAACATGTTCAGGTAAGTAGGAATAAAATGCTCGTCAGGATAGCAAGCAGGCCTACAATATTTCTTGAAGATAGAGTAGTACTTGGTGTCTGAAACTATATAAACAGCCAGGTCACGTTGGATCTCAAACCACTGTGACCCTTTCCTCCATTGGTACAGATGAATATCAGGAAGCATTTTCCGGCTGTAGCGGCCGCGTCCATAGCGGCTGGGTTCATCATATGACTCGACAAAGCTGTATTCTGAACGAATGAGATACTTGTAGACAGTAGGGAAATTGTAGATTGGGATGCAGCTCTCGGACAGAAGAACAAAACGTTCATTTGAGAAATCCAGTAGGGCATTGGCTAGAAGGCGCTTCTCAGCATCAACCAGGGATACTGATCCCCATTCAACATCCTGGAGAGGAGAAAAAAAATAATAAATTCATATGCAAACACAAGACATCACTTCTGTTTGCAATTACACAAAGCAAATAACGCAATTACAAGCCCGACAAAATCTGCTAGTTAGTCCATAACAAACAATTCGTTTCTAGTAACCAGAGAAGTTCATCAACAAATAAAAAACACCAACAGAATGCATCTTATTATGCCAACCACAGTGATTGTGGAGCATAACTGCAGAATGCATCCAATATCAACTTTTCTTGCCAATGCAAAGTGGCAGGATAGTTAATCGCATGCATTTTGTATGCTGGTGAGTATCTGTAATGGACATCCACGTATAAGTTAATTGCGGGCATTTAGATGATTGCGGGCATTTAGATGATTGCGAAGAGCTTCTCCATGCAAGATCCATAGAGTGATTTGACACGGAAGAAAATGATTTGTTATTGCAGTGCATGATCTCAGGAGCAGTCCATTCAACCTTCAAATTGATGTTTCATGCGATCCTGGTATTTATTATGCTGCTATATTCTTAAGCTACAACAATTAGATGGGAATGAATGAAATGGACCAGCTGAAAAGGTGATCATATGGTTGTTTTACACTGCCTCAAGAGAACCACAAATGCCCAAAACATTATAAAAGATAATCTTGTCAGAAATGGTCAAAAGATTCACCAAGCTTCTATCTATATTATACCAAGGAAAGCAAGACAAAGCTTGCAGAAATTATTTCCAGAAGCAATACTCCATCAAAACCACACCACAATAGTGGAGAATTATAACACTAGAACATGGAGAAGAGAGCTAAGGGAAAAGGATGTGTATCCATACAAATTGTGCGCATGTGTACAGAAACAAATTGTGGAAAATTCATCAACAAACTTTCTCCAGAAAAGACATTTACATGCAAATTCATTAACATTTAGAATATTTATGCAGCTTTTACATAGGGGTTAAGGACTTCCTCACGCGGGAAGACTTTTAAGCAAAAGTATCTGTTCCCTTAATTATTTTTATTCCTATTTAGTTTTAGAAAATATTTTCCTGTTTTTATTTTTTCATTTTTAAATTCAGTTTAGGAAAAAAAATTTTGAGATTGGTAAATTTTACTTTTCCTATTCAGTTTAGGAATCTCTATAAAAACTCTATAATTATTGAATGAAATTATTTTCCTTTTTAAGATGGACCAAAAACTAGTATAAAGGGTTGTTTATCTTAGAATTCTTCGGAGGGAAATTATTTAGCAATAAAGTTTCAAATTAAGGTTTTGTGTAAATATTTAGTAATAAAGTTTCAAATTAAGATTTTGTGTAGTGACCCTACTCCTAGAATTCTATGTTGCATCATTTCCCTTGACAAATAATGCACTTGTAATTGTTGTCTATTGAGGTTTAACTTGCTTTTCATAAAACCAAAAAAAAAAAAATTGATTTCAAATTAATTGAAAAATAAATTTAAAAAAAAAAAAACATTATTTTCATGCATTTCTTTTTTTTTTAAAAAAAACACTTTGAAAAACAATATCTACCACAATCTCAAACTCCCCTAATTTCCTACCCCAACCCCCAAATCCAAAGCTGAATAGGCCACTAATCTGATCACCGGTGAGCACGCACAACTCATAAGCTAATCTAGCCCTTTCCAACTCAATATAAAAAGATACTACATCTACAGAATCCATATCATGGAAATTTCAACTATATTGCTAATAGATATCAGAATAAACAGATATAATAAACTAAAACCATGTGGCTTTCGATACATACCTTGCTTGGAATCATTCTTCCATAGAATGGAGAATCACTGGAAACATTGAGCACATAATCATGAGGATTATGGACATAGATGGAGAAATACTGGTCATGACCCCTAAAGAACCTCTCCCACAAAGGCAGCAGTGGCAAAGGTCCTCTAGTCAAAAACATGAAAGCAACTTTAGGTACTCTGTCAAAGGGATACCCTTTCTTTTGTGGCAACAGAGAAGCCCTCCAAAAGACCTGATCGTCAGTCATGCTATGAATCACGTTGTCTGGATGAACAAACCTCTCCATATTCAAAAAATCAACCTTCTCCCGAGGCTTCACAACTGTACAATTATTATCAGATAGCTTTGCTGAAGCAATGTTGTTTGTGAGAAACAACTGTGCTTGCGAAGTAAAGTAATGGTTGATGTGAGAACTGGTAGCTAAGCCTAGAATCACACCAGCAACAAAAATCACCAACAACGACAATATCTGAACCAGTTTAAGCAATCCCATGAGCTTTTCAGGTCCTTCTTCTTTATCCCCTCTATTCCTTGCCATCTATTTCCCTTTCTCTCTCACTTTTCATTCAATAAGTCAATACCCCAATCACTGATTCCCAATAATCTCTCAATTCTTTTCCTCAATCAAAGCTCAACTCTTTCCCTGCAAAACTTGAACCCAGAAAAATAAATCCTAACCATCAACAAGCAACCCAGAGAAGACACAACTTTCAGTGATGCTGAAAGAATATAAGGAAAATCCACCAAGTAAAACACTGATTGAACCCCGAAAATCAAAGAAATCAAGAGTTTTGAAACCTGAGTTCTAAAATTATCCCACAAAACCAAAAGAAAAATTAGATCTTTGAATCAAACCCAAATGGGAAACTCGAAGAATTCATAAAGAAAAGCAAAAGGGCCTAAATCACTAGAAAAAGAATATCGATTCAACACTTGGCATCAAGTCACCATACTCCACAAAGAGAGAAAGAGAGAAACTTTAAAGATGAGCGTTATGATAGAAAGCAGTGTGGTTGATTATGGAGAATGAAAAGAAAAGGTGGTTTAAGGAGAGATATAGGGATGCGGGGAATCAGAATCTGAGTCTTTGTTGTAATTGTGTAGGTGGAGACCAGGGGAGGAGAGAGAGGAAGCAAGAATAGGTGTACATGGAAGGAAGGAAGGAAGCAGTTGGCGTTTAGCCACCAAGTTGTTATTACGGTTAGTAAGAGTTAGAAACGGTCCACTACCTTTGTGCTGGTGCGAACCCATTGCCCTCGCCCCTTACTTTTCAAGCCTTCAAAAATGCAATCACTCCATTGTAGAACCTTTGAGAACCTAATAAGGTCGTGTGTTTTACTCTCTTTCTTTTTCAAACCATAGTTACCATTTATTGATTAATGTCCGAAAGAAAAAAAAAATGTCTAGTTGAATAAAAACAAATACGGACATCAAATAAATTGTTTTTTAAATAGTCTTAAAATAAATTTATATATTTTTAAAACAAGAAATACAATAAAAACATGTTCTTTGTGTCCTCACTTTATATTTTATATTCCAAGAGTTAATTTATTGAGAAGAAATTTCCTCTAAAGCCCATGAAAAAATTATAGCTTAAAAAAATAGCATACTTCTCATCTTCTCTTTTTTTTTTTTTTTTTTTTAATATTTTAAAAATCTCTTAGAGTTCTTTAAATTCATAATTTTTTGTTTATATAGTATTGTATAAACAAAATAGCTATTTTATTCAATAAAAACAAAACTGCTACTAGATCTACATTTCTATAGTATTTTATTCAATATATCCTTTTTATATTGAATTTCTTTTTTTTCTTTGTTATATTCAAACAATCATTTAATATTTAACATATTTATAAAATCCATAATTTATTGTTTATCACTTATCACTTGTGTTTATATGAATTTTCTTTTTCCACCTTCCTCATAAATCATCATTAGTCTTCTCTTTCCAGGTGAAAACATCTCTTTAACTCCCTTCTTCTCAAATTTTTCATCCCAAGCAAAACCCCACAATCTTTTTCCTCAAAAAAAAAAAAAAGGTTTGATTTTCTCTTGGCGGGCCTTACCCTTGACTAGGTTTTAAAGCTATGGTAGGAGAGGCTCTCGTAGAATAATTAATGTCTTTTTCAAAATATTAAGGGCAGAGGATTGGGGGTAAAACAAAATGTGAAGAAGTGCAGTTGCGTCATGGAAAGGAGACAAATGAGCAAGAAAGAAAAGAAAAAACAAAGTTGCAGACCGTCGCTTTGGTGAGTTCACTCAACATGAACTCATACTCATCTTGGATATATTTGACAATCCCAATGAACCTATATAAAATCCCAATTGATACGACACCATAAAATTCATGGCCAATTTGTTTCCTTCATGGACATTAGAACTTGCACAACAGTAACGTGTCCCTCATCTCTGATGGAGGTATACAGCACAATTTTATTATATTTAAATTAATATAATTTTAAATTAATAAATCATCGAATTAACTTTTTAAATCGAGTTGAGTTTAATAACACTAACAATTCAACAATGAATAGTTAAAAAAAACACCTTATCTGTTACTTCATTTCCAAATAAGCTGGTTTGAGAATTTTATTTGTTAATAGAAGAAAATCTATAAACAGGATTCTCGGCGTGACAACGTGGCTCATGATTGATTTATTAGCGTGTGTGTATGCTTTGATCGTGTATCTTGTATTTCTTTAAATGATATAATACATTATATTCAATGATTTTTAATTCCTTATAAAGAAAAACATTTGTTTTATTGGTTAAGTAAGGGTTAGATACATACTAGAAAGAAAAAAAATCTTTTGAATTAAATTTATATATCTTCAAAATAGTTTTGAAGAAAAAAAAAGTTGAAAGATTATTTATTTATTTATAGAAGTAAACTGAGGAAATCAGATGACAAGACATAAGTCTCTCTGTCTTTGTCTTCCCATGTAACGTAAGACAGACAACTCAAACTTCGCTTTTATCTGTTCAGGAAAGAGAAAAAGGTGGTCCCGTTGCTCTTGATTGAACTTCAAAATCCAGCTTAAAAGGAAACAGATTTGTTACAGCTTGCCCCCCTCGTATAGTATATACTTGACGTGCAAATACCAAGACCGAGAAAAGTTTGAGAGAGATAGAGAAAAGGGGGAGAAGAAAATGGAGGAGGATCATAGTCGTAGAGAAGGGAATGGATTTGAGATAGAAGATGATGATAAGGAACACAGTGTGTCAATGTTGAGAGAGCCGTTTCTTGTTAGGAATATAAAGAATAATACTTCACAGATTGCCATTGTTGGTGCCAATACCTGCCCTATTGAAAGCCTTGATTATGAGTAAGTCCCAATCTTCTTCTTCTTCTTCTTCCTTTTTTAAAAATATTTTTTATCTGTTAAATGTGAGGGTGAATTGGTTTATTAGAAGAATTACTGATGGCTTCTTTATTTTCTTTTTAAAATCTTCCTATCATATCAATTCTTCTTTTCTTTTCTTCTTTTGGATAGCTAGAAACAGAGGGAAAATGACAAAAAGAAGGGACATTTGTATTGTATGTTCTTGTTCTACATTTTTTGTAGTGTGTCTGTGTGTGCAAAGACAATTTAGGATAAATAGGAAACTAAATTCTGAATCTTTTGTTGTTTGATTTTGGCTTAGAACAAACAAGGTCGCTCTCGAGCGAGCCATGATGCTGATGTAGTAGCTTGGTAACTATTTGTAGTTTTCCAGAACTAAATTGGCTGTTTAATGCATTAATCAAACGTTGTAATTTTAAGAAATCACCATTTTGTGTTCGAGTTTATGCAAGTTTTTTACTGTTCAATCCGCCTTCCCTCACTCTTAGGCACCGTTTTGCAACGCGGTGCATCGCAGCAAAAGCATAATTTCTTATGCTTTTGCTGGCGAAATGCAGGTGTAACCGCAGTGCGTTGCCACTTATTAGAAGTTGAACAAGAAGCTATTTTCAATAAAAAGCATTTCTAGGAGTTACAGAGTGGAAGCTGTTATGGTTAGGAAAGTAAAGGTGGACTAACTACTGTAAATGATAGAGGCTGACGACCTTGATCTTATGTTTATCACCAATCATTTAGTTTATCGAGGCTGTACTTGGTCTTACAGAATCGGCCTGTTAAATTTATGCGGGGGAACAGGCCTCCTTCCTAGGCTTGCTTTCCCAGCTTTCTGTTCACCCATGGCTTTCAGGTGGTGACCGTAATTAGCCTTTCGGTAGCCATAGGGTGTTCACTGGTGCCTTAGCACCTCTCCTTACCAAGAATAGAAATGCTGAAATGCTTAAAATAAGGTTATTGAAGGGGAGAATAGATTGTTGAAAGCTCCAAGCATTACTTCATTTGATGTTAGAAGTAATCTTCTGTTCCTACCGCATTCTGACCCACTGGAATATACTCTGGCAGGATTGCTGATAATGAACTTTTTAAACAAGACTGGAGGTCTCGAAAGAAGGTTGAGATATATCAGTATGTTGTCCTCAAGTGGACACTTGCTCTCCTCATTGGGTTAGGTACAGGGCTTGTCGGCTTCTTCAATAACCTCGCTGTTGAAAACATAGCTGGTTTCAAACTTCTGCTGACAAACAATCTCATGCTTGAGAACAAGTAAGCCTCATCATCACTGCAAGTGTTTTTTCTTCATGATAAAGTGCTATTATTTTCTGTTAATTCTCTTGAGATATTATACCATATTCATATTTTATACTTCTACGAACAACTTCTTGGTGCACTCAGAGGCCCCATCAGGCATTGAGCTATGTATGGAGGTAGTCCTCCCCAGGCCCACCTCCACACCCAATCCTCAATTAGATCTCAACGTGTGACCCCAAGTCGGAACCAATATCTAGTGTCGGGGATCTCCTTGAGGACACATAATTCTCTAGATATAACAGAACAACTTGATATCTTTACCTCATTTTTTTTGTTGTTCTGCAAATCAAGTTTTTGTTAGATTTTTGTCTTGTGCTAGTGATATAATCGGCTATGTTTTTATCATGAAACAGCTTAGATGCTTATGTTAGTTTTTCTTTTAATAAAAAAAAATGATATAAATGATTCTTTTTTCAGTGCAGGTACTATCAGGCATTTGCAACTTATGCTGGTTGCAACGTGGTTTTGGCTATTGCTGCTGCAGCCCTCTGTGCTTACGTTGCTCCTGCAGCAGCAGGCTCTGGTATACCTGAGGTTAAAGCATACCTCAATGGTGTAGATGCTCCTTCTATTTTGGCTCCTGCTACCCTCTTTGTAAAGGTGAATCACAAGCTATCTGCAACTCTCTCCCCGCCAACTTTATAGGTTCCATCGGTTCCCTCTATACAATTATTGGAATTCAGTGATTGTCTGAATGCTTTAAATCAAGTTGTTTCCCATAATTATTCAATGTATACAAAGACATAAAGGCCAGATCCAATTCTCATGTTTCCATAAAATTGTAGATTAAATCTGAAACCCTGTTCTAGTTGTTACTAGACCTGCATCAAAATGAGACAAATCAATCTAATATTTCATCGTCTAACCTCCAAACATGAGAGAATTGTTCTGATGAAAAATTGCTTTAGCTTCTATTTTCTGCATGCAAATGAATATTTTGATGGCCAAGCCACTATAAGCTCCTCGAAACCCAACTCAAGTCAAATTGCCTTCCTCATGGGTTTTGCTTACATGTCTGATGTGAATACACTACCTTGTCAGGATACTTGGGGTGAAACAACAAGCCCCAAACCATATGCATTAGTTCTTCCCATTGAACTTTTCATCAGAACACAAGCAAAATCTAAACAAAGAGAAGAATTCTGCTAGTGTCTCTTAATGTGAGAAGCTTTTGCTGCAGATGTTTATTATGCTCAGTATTTCTTCTATTCATGAAGTATTCTACTTTCTTTTGTCTCTGTGGAAATAATAGCTATTTTGATTCTCTGAAGCAGCTAACTTTCCTGCCTTTTGATGTTGACCGTCTTCTTTAAAACTGTTTCTAATACATGATGAGCTAATTCATCACTGACGTGAGTCATTTACAAGCGGTTCAGGAAATTTGATCCTTGTTGGGTACTGAAGTTTTTATATTTGATTTGAACCTCTCAGATTTTCGGGTCCATATTTTGGAGTTGCTGCTGGATTTGTTGTTGGTAAAGAAGGACCCATGGTACATACTGGTGCTTGCATAGCCTCCTTACTTGGACAGGGTGGTTCTCGCAAGTATCATTTGACATGGAAATGGTTGAGATACTTCAAAAATGATCGAGACCGGCGAGATTTGGTTACATGTGGTTCTGCTGCTGGTGTAGCAGCTGCCTTCCGTGCTCCTGTTGGCGGGGTCTTATTTGCCCTTGAAGAAGCTGCTTCCTGGTAACTCCCTGTTCTGTTATCATCCTCTCCTCCCCATTTCTACAAAAGTGTTCTTTTCTTCCTTCTTCTACAACTGGGTGAAATATATCATTTTCCCATTCCGTTCAGGTGGAGGAGTGCCCTTCTTTGGAGGACGTTCTTTACGACAGCTGTAGTAGCAGTCGTATTGAGAGGTCTCATAGATTTTTGCCGATCTGGAAAATGTGGGCTATTTGGACAAGGAGGTCTGATCATGTTTGATGTAAATTCTAGAAAAGCCTTTTACAGCACCCCAGATCTACTAGCAGTTGTGTTCCTTGGAGTGATAGGAGGCGTTTTTGGAAGCCTTTACAACTATTGTGTCGTCAAGGTTCTTCGCACGTACAGCCTCATCAATGAGTATGCCCTGAAAATTAAGTCTCTTCGTATCAATGAGTATTTTACTGTTAATGTTCATCGCCATTTTTCTCATGAATCGTCATGCTTTATAGTTTGTTGATGCTGATGGTTTGAACAAATTACAGGAGGGGTCCTTCGTTTAAGATCCTGCTTGTTATTGTCATTTCCCTTTTGACCTCTTGTTGCTCCTATGGTCTCCCATGGCTTTCGAAGTGCATTCCCTGTCCCCCTCACCTGGCCGAGAAATGCCCAACTGAAGGTCGCTCTGGCAACTTCAAGAATTTCCAGTGTCCACCAAACCACTACAACGACCTTGCTTCCCTCGTTTTCAACACCAAATGATGATGCCATCCGCAACCTATTCACTTCCGGTAGTGAAAAGGAATTTCACCTCTCCACCCTTATGGTTTCTTCTTTGCTATTTACTGCCTTGGCATTGTTACTTACGGCATTGCTGTTCCCTCTGGGCTCTTCATCCCCGTCATTCTTGCCGGGGCCTCTTATGGGCGTCTTACTGGAACAATGCTTGGCCCTCTGTCTAATCTTGATGCGGGTCCCTGTGCCCTCCTTGGAGCTGCCTCCTTCCTTGGTGGCACCATGAGAATGACAGTTTCTCTCTGTGTCATCCTTCTTGAACTTACTAACGACCTGCTTATGCTTCCACTAATGATGCTAGTGCTCCTCATTTCAAAAACAGTGGCCGATTGTTTCAACAAGGGTATTTATGATCAAATGGTGAGAATGAAAGGATTTCCTTACATGGAAGCCCATGCAGAACCATACATGAGACATCTTGTTGCAAGTGATGTTGTTTCTGGTCCATTAGTTTCATTCTCTGGGATTGAAAAGGTAGGGAACCTGATGCATGCTTTGAAAGTAACAGGGCACAATGGATTCCCCGTGATTGGTGAGCCGCCTTGTTCAGATGCTCCAGAATTGTGTGGACTTGTCTTGAGGTCTCATCTGCTTGTGTTGCTAAGAGGAAAGAAATTTACAAAGCAGAGAGTAAAGACGGGGTCAGGGATCATGAAGAGTTTCAAGGCACATGACTTTGCAAAGGCTGGATCAGGCAAAGGGGTGAAGCTGGAGGATTTGGAGATCACAGAGGAGGAGATGGAGATGTATGTTGATCTCCATCCTATTACCAACACATCTCCATACACCGTGGTTGAAACAATGTCTCTAGCAAAAGCTGCTGTTCTCTTTTCGCGAACTTGGCCTGAGACACTTGTGTGTGGTGCCCAAGACACCAGGGGTACGACTCTCCCGATGCTATACATGTGTTTAATAATATGCATATGAACACTTAGCTTTAGAATCCATGTGAATACTCATGCAGAGATTTCCTCAAATTTCTCTATTTTGCAGAGGCCTCCTATTGTCGGGATCCTGACTCGCCATGACTTCACACCAGATCATATACTGGGGCTTTACCCACATATTAAACCTCACAAGTAGGTGAGCAAGCTATGTAATCCTTGCTGCCCGTAAGGACTCGTTCTTATGGAGCTGTTAGCTTCCCCTCGCCATTGCCAAACGAGGGAAGAAACAATGTAGGTTACAGAGGATGTAACTGTGAAAGCAGTAAAACGAAAGCTGTTTCTCCCGGAATAAGATTTTATGCGATATTTTGAAGACCAGAGAGCCCTAATTTGAGTTAAAGCTGGCTAAGTTCATCATCACTCCGAAGTAAGATCAGCAATGTACACAGAGAGAACCCTAAGGGTTGTTGAACCCTAATATTAGCAGGCCAATGAAAACTGATAGCGATCTGGAGAAACGAAAGATTGAGGGGGTGATTAATGCTGTTTAGTCACGTGGACTGGCTGATCTTTGATGGGATACAACATTACATTTTCGTCCATGAACTCTTAAAAGTTTTAATTTTATTCCTAATATTGAACAAATATATTTAATCAAGTGACCTCAATATTAAAAAATATTTAAAAAAAAATCAAAATAGCATTGTTGTAATATTAAAAAAAAGCCAACAGAGTCAGTTAAAGTTTTTAACTGGGTAACTTTTTTTGTTTTTTCAACCTGAATTGACTGACACAAGCTTCATTCCCACCCCCCGGTCGGTCTAGATTTTACAGCTGTGCTCTAATAACTGTCACTTCTAGTCCCTAAAAAAGAAAACAGAAACTTAGAGGACCATTTGGCAAGGCAATAAAAAACCCATCCAGCGATACATGCATTTTGTTGGGTTGGCTTGTTTATAAGAACCAAAAAAAAGAGGCATCAAATTTGTAATAATTAAAAGAGAGCTGCATCCCCAATTTTTTGAATCAAATCTCCCCTCTACCCACCCAGATCCAATCTCAGGGTTCCCCTCCTCTCCTCTCCTTCCTTCTGAGATCTGCAAATCTTGGCATACATAGAAGTTTATATACTACCATCTTCATTTTAATCAGTTATGGAGGCGATCGAAGAATTGACTCAGCTTTCGGAATCTATGAGGCAAGCATCTGCTTTGCTTGCCGACGAAGACGTTGATGAAACGACGACGTCGTCCTCTCCTTCTTCTTCCAGACGCTCTTCTACTTTCCTCAATGTCGTCGCTCTCGGCAATGTCGTAAGTTCCTCTCTCTCTCAAGTAATAAATGCATGTTAGATCGTTGGATCTGTTTATAGGTTTCTTTGCAATTAAGGCTGTGTTTGGATTCAAATATAGAAACTGTTGAAAAATGCAAGAAAAGGTTGTCTTCTCTTTTTCCGTCTGGATTAAAACAAAAGGAAAGAAAGAAAGAAAGAAAGAAAGAAAGAAAGGAGATGAATGCTTGAATATCCGAACTTTTTGACGAGCTTCCTCGTTTGAACAGGGTGCGGGTAAATCTGCTGTGTTGAATAGTTTAATCGGACATCCTGTTTTGGTAAGCTTGTATTTCCCTTGCACTGTTGTTGATTTGATGCCATTTTTCCCGCTGACGACAGTTTTTTCTTATGATTTTGGCAGCCCACCGGTGAAAATGGAGCCACTCGGGCTCCGATAAGCATAGATTTAAGTAGGGATAGTTCCGTAAGCAGTAAATCAATTATTTTACAGATTGACAGCAAAAATCAACAGGTTTCTGCGAGTAAGTTCTCTTACTAAATTTTCAATTGCATTTTGTTTGCCAATGCGGCATCTTTTTATCTTGAATTTTCTGTTTAATGTCTCTGATTCTTGTTGGTTTCTCTAATTTGGTACGTCATAGGTGCTCTTCGGCATTCTCTACAGGAAAGGCTTAGCAAGGTTTCCTCCGGCAGGAGTCGTGATGAAATATATCTGAAACTTCGTACCAGTACAGGTTTGTTCCTCACTTAAAGATTTTCTGTAAAGACTTTGTGGAAAATAATAGTAAAATGGTGCAATGCAGATCATTTATGGCATTTCCCTATGATTATCCAGTTACGTAGATGGCATGGACAGTGTCAAATTAATGAGGTCTTAGTGCAGATTATTCATGCAAAGACACCAAGACAACATTCACCAACTCATGCACTTTCCCTGCATCAGTTTTAATTAATTTCTTTCCTCTGATATGTTCAGCTCCTCCATTGAAATTGATTGACTTGCCTGGGGTGGATCAAAGAATCGTAGATGACTCGATGGTGAGTGGTGTTATTTTATTTCTGGTTTTCTAGTTTTTGCAGTAGGTACATGTGTGATTCTCTTGTTTCTCTTTTCTGATTATTTCTGTGTATCAGGTGCTGTACTTCAAAGGTCAATCAATATTTTGGTTCTCTTCCTGCTGTATATGATTCATATTTTCTCTTTTGTGAATGGGCTCTTTCTATAACTAATATTGTTATAGTTTGTGTGGGTGGCTACCCTTGATGCCCTGTTTTTGTATGAGTTGTACCTCTTGGTTCTTATAAAATAAAAATTGCTGTAGTTTGGAAGGTCTTTTTTTATTTTTCCCTTTGTTTCTAAGTCAGTGCAATTGGAAGCTCTTTTAATGGCAATTTTTTTTTTTGCTCTGCCAGATCAGTGAATATGTTCAGCACAATGATGCTATTCTGCTAGTTGTAATACCTGCTATTCAGGCGCCAGAAATTTCTTCCTCTAGAGCCCTCAGAATTGCAAAGGAATATGATGCAGAGAGTGAGTCAATGTTAAGCTTGCATCCTATCTTTTTGTCAAAAAGATCTATATTTTTGAAATTTTGAAAACTTTTTATTTGAGTTTTAAGTATGATTTGTGTTGCATTATAGGTACCAGAACAGTTGGCATTATTAGTAAAATTGATCAAGCAGCTACAGAGTCAAAAGCTATTGCAGCTGTTCAAGCTCTTCTTTTGAATCAGGGACCACCAAAAACATCTGACATTCCATGGGTTGCATTGATCGGTCAATCTGTTTCCATAGCGTCAGTGCAATCTGGAAGTGCTTCATCCGAGAGCTCTTTGGAAACTGCCTGGCGAGCTGAAAGTGAAAGTCTAAAATCTATATTGACTGGAGCCCCTCAAAGCAAGCTTGGGAGAGTTGCTCTGGTGGATGTCCTTGCTGGTCAGATTCGTAGTCGCATGAAACTCAGGCTTCCCAGTCTCCTTTCTGGGTATTGCTCCTTTTCTCCTCCTCCTCCTCCTCCTGCTGCTGCTGCTTGATCTTTGTTTCTATTAACTTATCTGTTTTTTTTTTATCCAAAACTGTCGTAAATATCATCTGCTGTCTTCATATTGCTTCCTTCTCTCTGGCATTTTCCCTCTTTTTGACAAGAATTAGAAAATTATTATCTACTGTCACTCTATCAGACAATTGCTATATTAGGTCTGGGCTTCTCCTGTATTATGATGCTTTGTGTCCATTAGACCTTTAATGCTGTTTATATGCTTTGATAAAACTGTAGGCTTCAGGGGAAATCTCAAATAGTTCAAGACGAAATGGTGAGGCTTGGCGAGCAAATGGTTAGTAGCTCTGAAGGTACAAGAGCTTTAGCTTTGGAGCTCTGCCGTGAGTTTGAAGACAAATTTCTCCTGCATCTTGTTGGTGGTGAAGTGAGTAGTTTCTTTTTGAAGCATCTTATGCATCATTTTTATTATAACTGGAAGAGAGACTAGTGACAGCACACTACAGATATTTCCCGTGTCAGGATGATTATAGTTTATATGAAAAGAAAAAAATGGCCTCTAAACTTTTGTTAAATTAATATGGTTTGCTTTCATCTTTCATCATGTAGACTTGCTTTTTCTATTGTAGATACTATTTAACATTATGGATCTATATTATGTGCCAGAAAATTATAAAATCTCAAAATGTCAGAGATTCCTCAAAGCTAAAAGGAAATGCCTCAAATTCACAGGATTAGCTGTTAATATGGTGCTTGCAGCCTGATGAATGTCACTGAACCTCCAGGGCTCATGCTCAAAGAATTTGAACTTGTGTGGAAATTGAATGTGAATAGGGACTTTCAAGAAATGAAAGTTTATAAATTAGTTAAGGATATATGTGCTTGAGTTATGATGTCCTTATGAGCCAAGAATAATTCAATACTGCACAGTTTCACTTTACTTGTATATATATATATATATGTAACTCCTATTTACAGGGCAAGAGTATGATTGTGCATGCAGTTAATTGTCTCACACTTCTTAAAGTTTGAGGATCATGACTGGGATTTGACTTGCATTGATTATCTTTGTTGTTAAGGCTTGAAAACCATGTTCTGTTGTACAATCACTATAGTTTCTTTAACCCAGCTTATTTACAGGGTAATGGTTGGAAAGTTGTTGCAAGTTTTGAGGGTAATTTTCCAAACAGGATCAAGCAGCTACCTTTAGATAGGCATTTTGACATAAACAATGTCAAAAGGGTATTTCTTCTCTTCTAACTTTATGCTGTATTTCTTTCTTATTAGAAATGTTTTGAAGTCCTCTTGAAGTATGTTTCCTTGATATCAGATTGTCCTAGAAGCAGATGGTTATCAACCTTATCTTATATCACCAGAGAAGGGATTGAGGTCCTTAATAAAAGGTGTCCTGGAGCTGGCAAAGGAACCCTCAAAGCTGTGTGTTGATGAGGTACAGTTTTATGTTTGCCACTTTGGAATATATTCCATCTTTGGATTCTTCTCGAGTAACCAAAATACTTTACTTGAAATCAAAACCTGTTCAATCCAACAATGAAAAGAAGGGAATGTTGCAATTATAATATGATTACATGCGTGCCCATGCCTGTGGCTCCTTGGTCTTTGCACTAACCCACACAGCAGCAAATCTTTTGGCAAAATGCTGGTATCTTTCATGTTTTGATAAATCATGAATACACCTGATTCCCCTTTGCAAGTTGTGGAATCATCATATTCTGCAAGCAAATCTGAATGTATCAGATCACAAAAACTAGGCATAAACAATTTGGGGTAATATAATGGTTTTCAAATTTCAATCCCCTAGTAAAATTGTTGACATAGCATCACATGTTACTTTATAAATCACAGGCATTTATCAGTCTGACCATTTTCACTTTTTTTTTATCAATTCTACTTTCTTATTTTTTCAATTTAATATTCTGCGGTTCCCATATATTCCAGGCAATAAATTTCTAGGGAAGAAGAGACTCCAAAATTTTGATGATCTAGTTTGTTCTTTTATTGGTATTGCTTAATCTAAAACTCTTATTCAATGGGTGTGCGTGCGGTTTTTCCTGCTACCAATTAACTTGAGTAACTTTTTATTTTGGTGGTTGTAAAATAGGTGCATCTTTTCCTGCTACTAATTTAACTTGAGTTACTTTTTATTTGGGTGGTTGTAAAATAGGTGCATCGTGTACTACTGGATATTGTATCATCTGCTGCAAATGCCACTCCTGGACTTGGAAGGTATCCTCCTTTCAAGAGAGAGGTACTGCAGCTTAGCTGCTGTTTTTGTACACTTTATGGAAGAAGTTTTATTGTCTAGAACTCTGGATCTCAGTTTAAAATTTTATTGAGCAGGTTGTGGCAATTGCAAGTTCTGTGCTTGATGGATTTAAAAATGAAGCTAAGAAAATGGTAGTTGCCCTAGTTGATATGGAACGTGTGTTTGTTCCACCTCAACACTTCATCCGATTGGTGCAGAGGCGGTATGTTTAAAAGTGAAATGTAGATAAATATTGGGCCTTTTATTTTTGAAATTATTATTATCATTGTTGGTGGAAAAGGATGTGCTTTGATGTTTAACCCTGGTAGGTAAGTATATACTTTCTTTGTGTCTGTTCTGGCATCTGTATTTGATTTCATTTTGTTGTTAAGTTTCTAATTTATCATGTTGGTAAATGATTACCTTATGTTTGTCAGTTTTAGTATATGTTGCCTCCGCAATGTGAACTTTGTGTTTATCAGCCAAGGTTGTTTCAAAAATTGATACCTTTCCATGTCATTTGTTGTCGGTTATTTAATAAATCATTATATTGGTTACTGATATGATGTGTCAACTAGATTATGAGAAACCCTGCCTCCCCAATCTGAGACTCCTGAATCGGAAGATGGGGCCATATTGATTTATTGGTTAATCAGATTTAAATTCGTAAGGGCTTCTCCAGAAGTTCTAGTAAGGGAGTCTTGTGTATTGTGATATATAACACATTGAATTTTCAATTTTCCTTTATCAAATTCTTGTCAGCGTCTAAAAGAAATATAGGAAAGAGAATAAATTACAATGGCAAGGGAAGCTCTTTGTATGCTTAAACTAAAGCCTTGTACTGACATATTCAAATGTGGGTTCTCAATAATTTTTTTCCTATAATTCACTTGCATCCATTTTTCTTCCCAAATGATTTATTGTTTTAATTTATAAAGTGTGCTTTTGTGATACGTGATGGTTTCCATGGATTTTCTTTCTGTCTATCTGATCCTTCATTACTTAATCTTAATCAGAATGGATAGGCAGCGCCGTGAGGACGAGCTAAAGAACAAATCTTCAAAAAAGGCAGTTGACGCTGAGCAGTCTATCTTAAACAG
This sequence comes from Populus alba, assembly GCF_005239225.2. Lineage (NCBI taxonomy): Eukaryota > Viridiplantae > Streptophyta > Magnoliopsida > Malpighiales > Salicaceae > Populus > Populus alba. The sequence continues at coordinate 188,219 of NC_133286.1, read as the reverse complement.
GGTGACTATTTGCTGTTTCTAAATTTAATTGGATTTACATGCATGCATCCTCACCTCACGCAAAATCCTTTATCAGTTTTTCTCATCACATGTATTAATTATCTTCAATGTATCACTTAGGCAACCAGCCCCCAAACAGGTCAACAATCTGGAGGAAGCTTGAAATCATTGAAAGAGAAATCCAATCAGCAGGATAAAGATGCCCAAGAGGGATCTGCCTTGAAAACTGCTGGGCCTGGGGGTGAGATAACAGCAGGTTTGTACTTTAACTTATTCATACTGATAATTTTGTCTAAACAATACAGAAATCAGTGTCCTCATTCTAATATTGGAGCTGTAACATGCTTCATCTGCAAACATGCTTAAGGTGCATGCACACATATATTTTGCTTAACATGTGTGAAATATACTGTAATTGTTCTTTAGAAATTATGGTGGACCAATATTCTGGAATATCCTGGCAATGAAAATGTGACCGAACTGTGCAGAACACTATTTTTAACAAATTCAGTTTGTTTTTCTTTCTTTTCTTTTCTTTCTTTATTGATATTATTATTGTTATGTTGGGAGGAGGGGTGATGAATGTGTGCACCTGTTTTTTTTTTATTATTGTTATGTTATTGGCTGCCTGCTTGTTGTGCGATCTCTTGTTACTCAGTAAATTGTATCTGCAACTTTGATTTCAAAGATAGACTTAAGGTACTCAATAGGGAAAAGAAGATTGGTGCTGGATCCTTGTGGAAGTGCTTTTATTTGTTTTACTTCCACATGTCATTGATTCTGCTCTGGAAATGCAGGGTTTTTATTAAAGAAAAGTGGAAAACTTAATGGCTGGAGTAAGCGGTGGTTTGTTTTGAATGAAAAAACTGGCAAGGTTAGTGTATAATGTTTTCAACAACATAAAGTGAGGGCATGATAATTTGATCTCCTTTGTACTGCAGTTGACATGTTCCTTTACCAAACACAGCGCTCCATTTATCAACTCCTGTAAATCTAACAAATTTGCATAAGCATGTACTTATGTCACATTAAAATGCCTATTATGTAGGAGTATCATGTCAAGCTTGCAAAGTATGCTTGAAATGAATGTAATGCTTAAAATGTTACATAAAAAAATGCCATCGAGTTTCAAGAAGAGGTATTTTTTATTATACTATCATCTTTTACATTGTTAAGGAAGTTATTAGAAATTTGTTGATTGTTATTTGGTGCCATTGGTAAAAGTTGTCACCCATCCAGAAATCAGGTCTTGGAATAATGTTTATCACCCCCTTCATTAGTCCTTGAATTTGATCGTTCATTATTCTACCATTACCACTCCTTTGTTTGTAGGTTACTAACTCTCTTTACTGGCATGGTATCTTATAATAGTTACCTTTTGTTGCAGCTTGGTTACACAAAAAAGCAAGAAGAAAGACAATTCCGTGGTGTTATTACTTTGGAGGTAAGGATCTCACCAGGAGAAGGAAATTTCAAGTGGTAACAAAACATAATGCCAAGTCCTTCCAGTCACTGAAGCAAACCTATCTGGAATCCATATGTATAATAATTAGTTTTTTAGAATGATGCCATGTTATGGCTGAACTTGGCAAGGATTGGCAGTCCTCTCCTGCGATATCCTAATTTGCTTGAGAAACTTGGATAATATAATATATCCTTGGAAATGCAGAAATAGTTACAGCCATGTACATAATAAATTTTAAATTATTTGCAGTTTTGTTTTAAATATGGAAGGGCATGATAGTTGCAAATCTATTTCTAGCGTCAGAGTGATTGGTAATATATAAAGCATCTGTGGACATCAAGTGGTATTTATTGCTATTCGCTAACATGGCTAGTTAAAACTAGAAGTTCTATGATGCAAATTCTCAGGTTGACCTACTATTATAAGTTCTGAAATTCCTGATAGGACTAATGAATATGTTAACTAGCATATTGATTTTACCCTAATAATTTCAGAGTGACGAAACTTGAAATCAATGCCCATTTTGACATGTTTTTTTCGCTCATGCTTAAGGCTTTATCCTAATCTTTGGATGTAACAATCAGGAATGCAGTATTGAAGAAGTTTCTGAAGAAGAAGAAACCTCTTCAAAAAGTTCCAAGGATAAAAAGGCAAATGGACCAAGTTCTGAGAAAGGACCCAGTCTTGTGTTCAAAATAACTAGTAGGGTTCCATATAAGACTGTCTTGAAAGGTATCAATATTTATCTTTAGCTTGCTTCTCAATCTTTTTTGCATTCACCCTCCCCTGAAAAGAAAAGGATAATAAATAAAAAAATAAAAAAAATACTCTTTCACATACATGCTGATTAACACTCCATTTTTTTTGTTTTGCAGCTCACAGTGCTGTTGTATTAAAAGCTGAGAGCATGGGCGATAAGGTTGAGTGGCTAAACAAGTTGAGAAATGTCATCCAGTCTAAAGGAGGCCAGGTGCTTAGTGAATCTGGTCCTCCCATGCGTCAGAGCATGTCTGATGGTTCCCTAGTGAGTTATCCAGTGATAGTTGGAATTTCTCTTTGTTTTGTTTTGGATACCATTATATACATCAGCTTCAATTTGTGATTTTTAGAATTTTTCTCCTCTTCATAGTATTTTAGTTCTTAAGAAATGGAATATCAGCGTCTCTAAAGTGAAGTTGTTTGTTCCTGTTTTGTGCATTTGTTCTAATTTGCTCACCTTTTTAGGATACAATGGCTAGAAGACCTGCCGACCCTGAAGAGGAGCTTCGGTGGATGTCACAAGAAGTACGCGGCTACGTTGAAGCTGTTCTTAACAGCCTTGGTGCCAATGTCCCAAAAGTATTTCTTTTTCTTGAATGCCAATCATCATATTATTTTCAATTGTTGATATAACTTTTTGAGGTACTTATCATTTCGTCCTTGTTGAACAGGCAGTTGTTCTTTGCCAAGTGGAGAAAGCCAAAGAAGACATGCTTAATCAATTATATAGTTCTATTAGGTCGGTGTACTGTTATTCGCCTTTGTAATGTGTGAATATATTCTTGCTTATGCCCTATGAGTTGCAAACAACTGTTCCTAACCTTGTCTCTGTAAAAGATTGTTGGAATGCATCATGATATATTCGTAATGGAAGTTGGTGTCCTGCATGTGGCACTGAATACCCAATCAAGTGCCATGGAAATTTCTTCTTTCTTTTTTGTTGCCAAATTTTCTTGGTAAAAGACTAACTTGTTACTCAATTTTTGGTGGCTAGCACACAAAGCACAGCAAGGATTGAGGAGCTGCTGCAGGAGGACCAGAATGTAAAGAGGAAGAGGGAACGTTATCAGAAACAGTCTTCTCTTCTTTCAAAACTCACTAGGCAACTTAGCATCCATGATAATCGAGCTGCTGCTGCATCCAGTTGGTCTGATGGTGGTGGAGCAGGTAACGGTGGCTATAAACACTACAATTCACCTATATGTTGGTGCTTGTTCATGCACATGTGTACCTTAGTCTGCATTTTCATAATAATATAACTAACAGCATCAGTATATGTATTTTACATAGTAACTTCATGTAGTTGATTTCAAATTTGTTGTCCGCATATTGTGGTGGCTGCTGAATCTGATTTCATGAAAATAGCTTGTCCTAAAACCCGAATGTGGATGGTGGCAGTTGAACTTAGTTTGTAGGGAGAGTAATTCATGTTGGTTCGGCATTCCATTGTGAACCGTCCTAGCCATAAATGCCAGCCTGCCTCATTTGACTTTCTCCTAAGGACTGCTGTAGTCTTACAGAGGCTGCATGTTTTTATTGAAAGAGAGTCACTTGTCACTCCTGCTATGTTTTCAGATTTTTGATCTCATTTTAATATCTGCAATGCTAAATACACGCAGAAAGCAGCCCAAGAACAAATGGACCCTCGTCAGGAGAAGACTGGAGGAATGCATTTGATTCTGCAGCCAATGGACCTGTTGGCCCATCCAGGTCCCACAGTCGACGAAACAGTGATCCAGCTCAGAATGGTGATGTAAGCTCAAACGGCAGCCGCCGGACACCAACTCGGATGCCACCCGTACCACCGCCATCTGGTTCATCCTATAGATATTAGATAAAGCCCGAAACACAAATTCATTATTCGTGCATTATTGTTGGGTGGCCGCATGCTTTGCTCCCACTGCAGCGGGGAACATTTCTGAAGCTCACGTCAGGTTGGTAGATTTGTAATAGTGGAAAAGGCGTGCGTGTGTGTATATATATGGCATTGCAGTTACAAGTTCTAGATTTCAAGTTGTATTATTACATACGCTAAAATTTTCCATTTACTTCTCTCCAAGTTGGCAGATGGGGGGTGATGAGGCGAGCATTTTTTTTTATTTTTGTTCGATTAAACAATTCTTGTATTTGTTGTATTGAATCCCGAGTGGAAAAACAATTCTTTCTCGTGGTTTGGAGAAGAGTTGTGATGCTTGAGTTTGGCCCACCCCCATTGCCAACAAGTGCAGACTCCTCCAATCGAGTGGGACTGCCAACCTCGAGGCCTTGATTCATGTCTTGATATGGTGTGGATATCCAGGTGGAGGGGAGGGGGGGGTATCCCTCCTCTTCTTCTTAGAAGCCAATAGCCCTCCAGATGTTCCTCCTCCTGTTTCCCGCTTCATGCCCTCATCAGAACAGGAACATGGTTTCTTTTCTGATCCTTCTTTTTTCCTGGCCATGCATGCATCCAAAACCATTGTCCAAACAATAATACAGTGATCTTCTGATTAAATTTGCCATATGTGAAATAATTAAGTTGCTAATGTTAAGCAAGTCCAAAGAAGAGCACAAAGGAGTGAAATCTTGCCAAGTGAGGGAGGGTGAGGTTCGAACTCAATGCTTTGCATCTGAGGGATTTGAAAACATGCTATAACTCTTAGGAAGGTGGGCACAACCAGTCCTCTCGTCAAAATGGCTGGTGCTCTGCAGATAATGAATGCTGTATTCCATATGACAGCAGGAGAGGATAGATGTCTTCAATAATCCATATGCCATCATCATGCATGCCCTGATGAACATGTTCTTTTCAACCTTCTATCACAGAATCTGTTGCCCCTTGTTGTGATCGTCTAGGTTCATTCTGGAGCACAACGAACAAGTCAGAACCAAACTTGAGAGTCAGATTATTCGCATAAGAGATGTGTTCTATGCTATCATCTACGAGTAATAATCCCCTGCAAGGAGTTTCTATGGATGCTCTGCTCTCTAATTCGTTGATCGCTACCACATTTTGCCGGCAACCTCTCATTAACAATACCATGAATGCCGAAGCCGGGGTAGCAGCAGGGCCGGAGCAGCAATCGTCCTTTCGTTACTCGTCATTGTATTGGTTAAAACATAAAACAAAAGAAGAAAGAAAAGGAAGTCTAGTCCAACAATAATTGAGTACACGATGAGGTTAATGTTAATCACCTTCTGGTTTATATATACACAAGTTAATAATTAGTAACTCGAAAAATAATTGCCAACAGCTGGTATTTGATGAAGAAAACAGGCAGCACAACCTGTCATCCTTCGAAGGACACAGCTAAGTATTGAATACGTGCGACTTGACTTGCTGCTACTAGAGTGAGTATATTACCAACAACTTTTATTAATCTCTATGCACGTGTCAAATTTCAGCTTGAATGCCAGGTAAATATGAAATCTTTTCATGGCAGGGGTTTTGTTTTCTTGATCCTTGTGCCTTGTATGCAATATGGATATCATGGTAAATCTGAAGTCATGTTTTATATAGATAAATTTTGTGATTGCTGTGTTTTAGAACATTACCATTATCTCTTTAAAATGAACTCCTGGTGGTTCGAAACTTTAAATTTCAAAGAAAAATGCTTAGAAAGGATGGTTTGTCTTCATTAGTGATATCCAACTTTTCCAGGCGTAGAACTACACGTTCTTGGGCTTAGAATTGGTCACAGATTCACCTGTAGTGCGCTGTACAGATTTTGGATTGAGTCTGGCGTTTATGTACATGTTATTATACCCCTTCTCCGAGATTAGCATGACCTGTGATTAACCTACACTACTGTATGCTACTCGAAAACTGATTTCCTCGTTGTCATTTAATGGAGTGTTCCATTTCTTTTCCTTTCTTTTTTGATCGAAATGACAGGTGCAAATTGATGTGGAGGATTTTGTGATTTCATGGAGGCTATGCATGCTTGGGCAGAAGGATCCAAGTTCTATGACATCAATGGAAATTACACAGGTTTTTGAGGGCAGCTTGATCAGGGCAATTAGGAGACTGGAGGAAGTTCTTCAACAGCTTATAGAAGCAGCAAGGTCAGTCCAGTGGCGGAACAGAGCTAGAGGCCAAATTGGAAGAGGCTGTTTCTAAAATCAAGAGAGACATCGTGTTTCCAGCGTCGTTGTACTTGTTTTGCTATCTGCGGTGTAAACTGAAGGGCAAAAAATGGGAGGAAGGAGTAGTTCTTCCCAGGGAGCCAATTTCTTTAGCCAGAAGAAGATCTCTTTTGTAATAAATGCAAATCATTCTCCAGTGGATGCATGTGGAAAGCTCTCTGTAAAGAGGAGAATGAAGATGGCTGAATCTGTAATATTTTCAACGCACATTCTTCTTGAAGGTGCCGTGCTCCCAGTGCATCTGAAAGTGTGATTGCAAGAATGCCTTTGGAAGAAAGAAAAGAAGAAATGAAACAACCAAGCTGTAGCTCATATCTTGATGAGCCTTTGGTGGCTACACCTCAACCCTTTATTTATTTATTGTATGTAGCACAATACATGTGCAATATATGTAGTCAATCGGCAGTTTTGTTGTGAGTCTGTCCTTCGCAATCTTGCTGTGAGCTCATGGATCATGTGATAGAAACGACTGGATGCTATATCATTGATGAAAATGTGAAAAGGTATTGGTGTGATGAAGCCTGATGCCATAATTCTTTTCTTTATTTTGTGCTGTCGTTCAATGATTTTCATGATCCTCTCACCTGTACTACTGCTTTGGCCCGTTGTCTCTTCGTTCTGTCCCTCTGTTGATTTGTTAACGGAGGTATCCTCAATTTTACAAAAGAAATCAACCATATATAAGCTCATTTTATTCAATGTCCATCTGGGCTTTTGAAAAGCGACAAATTGTAGCTTCTGAAAATAACAAGGAACTGTGATTTTCCACTTAGTGATTCTCAAACGGCTACAGAGATAATAATGATGATGATGATGATGATGATAACAGCAGATTGCATTACAAATGTTATTTCAGTAGCTTTAAAATCTAATTACAACAGCATCCACTAGATCTTGAAATGTTAAAAAAAAAAAAAAGGCATGTATATGGATGGATCTTTTACGGGCTTCAAGCCACTACGAACTCACTTTTTTCCTGAATGCGAAAACATGGACATAAGCAACTGATTAGATTGGCACAGAAGTTGACAACACATCCGAAAAACCCAGTTGACTTCTCTCTTCTTGGCTTCTGCTCAACAGGCACTCCATAAACAGGATTTGGAACCAGATATTGCTGATATGACGGCAATGTTGGATATATGGGAGTTGTTTCCATAACAATTTCTTGTGATGGAACTTGGATTTGACTTGGATGGGCCAGCTCAGGTAAGGACTGCAGCCCAGGTGCAGAAACGGCCTCGTAGGTCAGCTCAGGCTCGAGCCATGGTGGCAATGGCGGAGCTGAGGGTTGAGTTGGTGCGGTAGGGTAAGAGCAGCAACAATGACATGATGAGGGTGGATGGTGGTAATAGGATTCATGATATTGAAGGGTCTTCTTCCTCTTCTTCTTTCTTGGCCAGAACTTCTTGAGCTTCTTCGCTGCTTTTATCATATCCTGGTGGTGTCTCTACTCTCTACTCTCTACTCTGCAATTTTTATGGGAAATGGAGGAGAGCTTTAATTATTCTTTGAGAGAAAGTGGTAGCTAAAGCTTGAGAGAGCGTCTTTGGCTAAAAGATTATTACAAAGAAACGCATCCTATGACGTTTTTTAAAGTAGATATATTCAACTTTGCTTGAAATTTTCAAATCTAACGACCGTTGCTCATCCACTCCTAGCCCCACCCACCTCATGTTCCTGAAAAGAACGTGGTGGAGAGCGTGGGCTAGGCCTTTCTTGGACAACTATTGCTTTTGTTTCCACGTAGTTTTTGCTATGATTCTTCTTTTTCTTTTCGCTATGTTTTTTTAACTGGTTGTTTCAGCTGCGGTGGATCATGGAACTGGGATTTTTAGCACTCACACTCTACCATCGAATCTTTGACTCATCCCGGGATCTAAGCAGTTGGTCTCTGCCCACAAGTGTCTAGAGAATCATGGTAGCAATCAAATGGAGTTGAGGATTCATGAAAATCTGTCACACTCGATTAACAAACATTTCACAAATGAAGGTAGAGACTACATGATTCCGTAATGAAGATAAAAATCTATGGAATGGCATCTTGCAGCATTGCATATGGTTTCTCTGGCAAGCTGCTTGTGAGCCTCAGAAATCCGCCACCTTTATCACGTCAAAGCTACAAGAAATTACCTTCTGGTGGTGGTCTATCCGAAGAAACTGGCAAGATTTGAAGTGATATCATACACAGGCCACACATAAAACACGCTCCATTCAACCACTTCGAAGAATCATCAGCACAGCATAAATACTTTCTCCTCTTATGACTTACAAGGGAAGATGAATGCCAGCTTTATATCGAGGAACAAACTAAAAAGGAAAGTATTGCACGATGCACAACATATAAAGGTTTTTAGTTGTTTTTGGATGGTGCAGCTTCTGATTTGATATTAACTGGAACTTGTATAATCGCCTGACAAGCAGCATCATTCAAAAATAATCACTATGAGCTTCTTCCAAAGAGAACTAAAACGACAGACATGCACCGCAAAGCAAGATATGAGAAGGCTATATGTATTTATACACAGAAGGCATATGAGCCAGTGTAAACCAAAACACAACTCAGGAAACTGAAAAAACAAGATAGCACATTTCCCATTCTTTCATCGGTTGAGAACAAGAGGTGGAATGGACAACTTTTTGGCTGCTTTGAATCCAAACAAGCACGCACTGTATGATATAATTCACAAAACAAAATGATAAACAAAACACAATACCTATTCATAAAGACAGTCTCATTCTCTACAAATGACAGGATTGATAAACAGTCATCCACTATCTTGACATAATATTAGCGTTGTGTGTCCAGAAGATGTACTGGTCATTCCTTGTAACCCTGCAACAAACAAAGCCTTGACTGTTCTCTTCATCATTCCTTTATATATTTCCACTGCAGCCATTTATGGCAAATCAGCATCCAGGCCCAACGATAGATGAGCGGTCCTCTGTGTTAACAGCTGCATCAGCATTAGCACTGACACTACCACCTTTGATCTCTTCATCACCTGAAAGTTTAATCTTGGGTGACAGCCTCTTGACTTCTTCAGATGCATAGATAAAAATCTTCTTCACCATGCTGCAGAACTCACTGCAATCAAATAGCAAATTAGTCGAGTTAGTCATCAACAAAGCAATACAATTCTCTCTAATTTGTAAGCATGGTTAATACAAAAAATCTGAAACATCTTCAGGACAATGACCCATTTTAATTATTGTTAAGGATGAAAACTCGAGAATATAAGAATGTGTGAAATGAACTTACAGCCATGGATCATCTCCAACCTTCATCATGTCATCTTCATTATCAGTATACACAACCTGCCATTTCTTCGTGGATCCACTGAGCTCACCTTCAATATCAAACATCTCCTCCAGCTTCCTCAGCAGGTCTTCATAGCACTCAAACTGTGTCAAATCAACAGCTCTTCCAACAGCAACGCCTTGCATGTGAACCTGGAAAGATACATAAATCATCAAATATTCATTGCTAGAGTTGCACAACCAACATACAGTAAAAGTATCATACTCCATATCCACGCTATCCATCCAATGCCACACTTCAGTTTGCTGTAATGATTGTCTCATGGAGAAAGTCTAAGACACTTGCTAACTGTTTTTTCAGAGTTGGGGCAGCAAAACTAAAAGATAGTGTGCATAGCATTCTAGTTGACAATAGAAAGATCAAACGGATTTACCTTTGTGCAGCTCCTGATTTGCCTACTTTGCAACTCCTGAGGAGATCTCAGACATGATTTCTCAGGCTCAGAATGCTGATCAGACTCGGCCTCCAAAGACACAACTGGGCGATCATTGCCCACTGTTCCAGACACAGTAACCACTGGTGAAGTTCCTTCTGAATTGAAATTGTCAATAAGTTGAATCCCGAAAAGTCTGTAGCCAATCCCAGTGCCCTGTCTCCTTTCTCCCAAATCTTTGTTTACAACTGGAGCAAACGAATCTGTGACACTTTCCACTTGGTTAGGCCGATACATTGAATTCGGGGAAACACTGGTCACTTGACTATTGCCACAGAAGCTAAGAGAGTTGGCCTTTGCAGTGGTAGAGAAATTGGGTGATGGATAAGGGTCTCGTCCACGTTGTGATTCACCATATGAGAAAGCTGAAGACTCAACCGAAGGTTTCCACATACCTAACGCACAAGGGTAGCAGGAAGTTTATCATAACATGTCAACACAAGCAGATGGAATGAGGAAATATGAATTGGGATGTGGACAAACCAAGTACAGAAAGATCGGCTGTTGGTGAGGGCAAGACAGATGGCCGTGGCCGCTTGTTCCTCTGCATAGGTTGGGAGTTCGAAGGAGTAGTTGCAACAAGAGGTTCCAAATCCCATGGTGATACTCTATCTGGACGCAAGATGGAAGAAGGTTCATCCCAATGGATCTGGCAAACAATATGATACCAGTCATGAGCAAAGACAGGTATACTTTGGCATTGGAAATTGGAAAATGAATTAGAAAAAAAAAAAGGTGGCACTCAATATCAGAATCCATAATTAATAAACTATTAACCAAACAACCTTTAATGATCTCCACTCAGAATCAGCCCATCCCGATGATATATCATCTCCAACGCCAACAATGGTGCCACTAAACCTGTAGCATAATGGACCATCATGATTTAAAAGATATCATCAAATTCTTGAACCAAGTTTTAATTTAGAGTGAGACATACCTTCGTTCAGGAACTTCCTCACCCTCAAATCTCATCTTAAACCTCATCCCTACAGAAAGCTTGTGGTTTTGAGCTTCAATATACTTGTTAAGATTTACAATGAACTCAGACCTACTTGTTCTGAAAACAAAATAAATAAATAAATAAATAAATAAAAGATTTATTCAGAAGATATATCCATGCAAGAATCTCAGAAAGCAACACAAGAATTGCATAAATGTGAAACTATACCCTCATACTTATCCTAGGCTACAGCAAGCAACCCTAAAATGGACTGACAAAAGTTACTGATTGGAAAGTGGGAATTAAGGGAAAATGTACAATTTGAGTAGTAGTTGAAACATCCAGGAAAAGACCTTATAATCAGAGGTTGCTAAATAACAGTAGAAGCATAAACATCAGTTTCACATTTCTCCTCAATATCACATTAATGCAACAGTCATGTTAAAATGAGATTCTCCCTTCTGAAGGTAGCTGGCAATTACAAAGTACTGACAATTAAAGGCTCTACATGAACCATTAGGCACATTATCATGCAAAGTTCTGAATGTTGCTAAGGTAACTACAAATTACAAATGACTTCAAAACAATAAGATAGCGAGAAAATTGGATGGATAAACTACAAAGTAGTTGGTTTAATACAACTAAGTGCACAAAAACCTTGGCTTGTAGAAGACAGAAAAAAGGGTTCCAGTTGCAATGGCATGAGAAGCAGTAGCAAGAACCCCTAGATGCATGCTTTGGCTAGATATAACAGAAGATGGCATATTTGTCTGTTGCCTCATGAGCCTCCTTACTCCCACACGAAGCTCGCCATTTTCTCCCCTGCAGGGAGTATTTCAATCAATCATTGACAATTCTGTTTAGCAAGAAAATCACTGCAAAAAAAAAAAAAAAAAAAAAAAAAAAAAAAAAACCACCATGGACAATATACTTACCTTAGGAAGATGAATGCATCACCCGCAACTAACTTTTTTGAGCTAACAAAGACACTCCACCCTGTTGTGAGCAGGTGACGCCTTGGTTGACCTGCAAAATGATCTTTTAATCAGCATTTTAAGGGTTAATACAGAATATTGTTCGTACTTTGTGCTAGGATACCATGTGATGAGGAAAAGTAGCTGACATCAAACCCCACATATAACAAATGATAAAAAAAATGTGGAGAAAGCAGATGATTTATACCATATCATGGTTTCTCTTTCCCTAAAATCCTTTTCCTTCACATAAATCTGCATGATGCAAGGGAAAGGTAAGGGAAGGAAGAGGAAACCCCTTTCAAAAACCTTAGGAAACCCCTTTCAAAAACCTTAGGCCCACTTTCTCTGAACTGGCATGGGAATTAATTGCCAAATGGCTTGCTGAGATGGACAATAGTGGAAATAAAAGGTTGTTTATGTGTTATGAACAGCAACAAAAACAAAGCCTCCATATGATCCCACCAACAGGTGCTCTCTGTTGGATCAGATCAGGCTACAGCATCAATGGTTCTCAGATGCTCACAACAAAAGGCTCAAAAGTAGGGACGCAAACCACAACTCCATACATATATATACAAATTCTACATAAACGAAATGCCAAACTGAGGACAAAAACCTTTGGAGACATGCCATGAACAAGTTGCCAACTGTATCTACAAGGTGTCATATCAAGCAATAGCAACTACTTCTAACCTCGAAAAATGTGTCGAAAATGCCACTCATTGCCATGCAGATCAGTTGTGACCAATTCCTGCCAAGGTGGCTGCTGAGACATATCCTGAATGAAAAGGAGAATGGCATAAACTCACAAGGCACATAAGTAGCCCTATAATGCATATTAGGAATGTCAAAATGATAAAATTTAGATGCTAACCAAAGGTGGCAGACAATCATCTGCATGCCTTCGAAGAACAGAGAAACCACCATGAGTGCTTGTGTCAGAAGCAGTAAGTGTCTTGCAAAATGAATGGACCGTGCATCTCTCAGGTTCTGGGAGTGGAGGATCAGGACTAGTAACCTCGCTTTGCTGATTCATAGAGGAAATGATGACAATGGCAGATTTGGAAAAAAAAAGTACAAAATAAAAATCCACTCAGAAACCTTGTCTGCTACAAAAATTGAGAGCTTACATCTGGTTCAGGAAGCAGTGTTATCTGGGCATAAACTTCATCTGTTTCAGGTTCAGCCTACAATCCATAGCAAGAATAGTGGATGAACCAATATGCAGAAAATAATCCAGATTTTCTCACCATGTTAAAAAGAACCCATGTTAGGATTCATCAAAATAAATGTCAGATTTTCACCACTCACCCTGCGCTGTACATTAACCACTTTACACAGAATTTTGGATGGAAGGTTAAATGAGGGCATTTGCTGCTCCATCCCCTGATGCATAGATGCTTCAAGCTAATAAAACAGATATGCAAACTCTGTAAGAAAACTGCAAGAGAGAATATACAATAGAAAAGGTGGGAAACAGGAACTTACCTACATATCTATGAGTACAATATTTTACAATAAGCAACATGATATAGTGCAAAATTCATTGGTCTGCACTTTATTTGGGAATACCTGTTCCATGTGACCTTGAGGAAAATAATAAACTCGCTCCCCTTCACAAGGAAGAGTGACAAGAGGTCCAGCACAGGCATGCCATAGTTCTTTGTACAAAGCATCATTGCATCCCCCTATTTATGGAAGGTCACCGGGTTAAATTTCATGAAGTGACAAACAGAAAGAAGACATACAAAAGACAGCCAACACCACAGATATCAGGAGCAAGTTAAATTATAGCTAGCCATGTGAAATAGGTAAACGAATTGAAGAGAGGAGCAGGTAAAATAGGCCATTACAAAAGATCACATTGCTAGGGCACAATTAAAAAACCACCATTTCAAAGCAAAACTTTCCCCTACAGGAAAAATTTGACATTGCATGGGATTAATAAGCATGAATTGTCATCTCCTAGCCCGATGTTATCAGACAAATCCAGCCAATTACATCTGAATCAATAGTTCCCACCTCCAATCAGCCCAGTACAGGTTTAGATTTAACAAGTTCAGTAAAATATTAAATTTAAAAAAGCAAAACCTCAAGTTATTATTTACAATTTGACAAAAAATTTATGCTGAACTGCAACTGGAAAATCAGTGAATAGAATACCAAGTTTCAAAGAATTTGAAATTCAAAATAAGAATCATCACATGTGCAGCTGCAGGCAAATTAAAATTCTAGTGTCAGCAACCCTAATTGTCTGAAACTGTCCAGTTGTGAAAGGGAGGGAGGGAGGGAGGGGTAGATGTAAGAGTCAAATTTAAAGAGGTGAATCATACCACCAAATCCTATATAAAGACATCAAATCTTGTTAACATAGCTTTAACAAAGTCATTTGCCAGCCTTCATCAAAACAAATGTGCAATTCAATTCAGTTCATTCAATGATGTTGGGAGAAAATGGATAGCATAAATTGTTGTTAGGTCAATGTAAATGGATCAAGCAACCATTGCAAATTCATGAATTCCACACTAAAAAATAGTTGACACAAGCTGATGTCGCAATAATCCCATCACCAATTGGAAACTCAGTATGTATCCTGTCTTGTAAACACAAATTATAGAAAGCATAACAAAACAAAACTGTAGAAAACTCAAACCTGGATGGGGGTTTCCTCCGGAGGTATGATTCATAGCTGCAGATACCATAAAAAAAAAAAAAAAAAAAAAAAAAAAAAAAAACCACACAAACCCTGAATGAGAAGCGAAACCAATCTATAGAAACCCTTCTATAAAAGCTGCTCCATCAACAACAGAAAGGGAATGAAAGAAACTAGTAGCAATCATTTAACTCACCAAACAAAAACAAACCCTTTAAAGATATTCCATTTACTATCACTTATTGTCATGCAGATTGATTCAGTGTTGCCTACTTGAAAGGAGACAAAGTCTGACTTAATTACTAACCATTTGTCAGTGCTAAATATATCTATCTCTTCTTTTTGTCTTAAATGAAGCAACAAGACTTGGCATTTATTTTTTCTTCAACGTCAACTCCGAATTTTACAAAAAAAAAAAAAAAAGCATGGATCTTTCAAGATTTTAAAATGCCCTTCACGCTTTTCACAACCCAAATCCGCATTTTCTTTTGCACAGCATATGTTTTAGCCACTACAAAATGAAAAAAATAAATTCTTACAGGAAAATTAAAATGAATCCACGATCATATCCTAAAACTCAAAAAACCCATCTACCAACATACACAAAAACGTACACAAAAAGCTTGATTACAAAAAAATAGAAAAAGAAAGAAAGAAACCTGATGCTGGGACAGAGAGGAACTGTGAGAAAACAAAAGGGGAAGTACACTAGAACTGACCAGGGATCTGATGATAAACAAGTTATAACAACACCTAATTTCTTCACTTAAAATTCACTAAAACCCCTCTATTAATTTCTAGGCAACTAAAGCCCAGTAACAAGGAAGAAAAGAAAAGAAAAGAAAACATGGAAATCACAGTACCTTGCTCTTGAGGAGGGGAAAGCTGTGGGTAGGCAAGAAGGACCCGAAGATAGAAAGTGGTAAACAAGAAGTTGAAGATAGATTTGGAAGAATTCAGATGAATCGATTGGATCGAGAAGCATATAAAAAAAAAAAATATATATATATATATATATATATATATATATATATTTATATATACACGTACAGATAGATACACAGTAAGTGCGTGTTATATCGTCAATGTCTTGTCCAAGCCGACACGACTTGTCTTTGGCTCTCTTGTCTGCTACCCCCTCTTTTTATTTTTCTTAATAATCTCTCTCTCTTTTCTTTATTGTTTTTACTTTTATTATCTCTAATTTAATTCCATTTCATTTTTTTTCTCAATCACTCATACATGTTTTTAAATATATTTCGTATTAAAATACAAGCTATTTTTTTATTTTAAATTTAAAAAATATTCTTTCTGAATCCAGTTTTCTAAATCTCTTACACGTTATCAGATTAATTAGAATATATTATATTAATTTAGAAGAAATCTTTTGATATAATTGGAATATATTATATTAATTAGGTAGCTTTAGGACACAAGTTTAAATTCTATTAGTTACATTAATTACTAATTATTAATTGTAACATTAATCTATTTACGTATGCTTGTAGTAAAAACGAGACCCCCACGTTACATCGATGACTTTTGAGAGGGAGTAAAGGCAAAGGGATACCCTTCGATGTCCTTTTATTCCTTTAAGGATTTATTCTTTTATTTGTTTATTATTTTCTTATAATATAATGGGAACAATTGTTTTAAAAATTGAGACTTTGGTTTATCTGAAGTTTAAATTGATATGGATTTAAAAAAAAAAAAAAAAAGACAGTTAACTTAGTGACCTGGTCGTCCTGACTCGCACCTAGTCAATTTATAAAGTATTAGGTGTTGTGGTGGAATTATAGTTTTATAAATTATTCAATTTTTTTTAATTAAGTTTTTATATATTTTTTAATCGTTTTGATATATTAATATAAAAATATAATTTTTAAAAAATAAAAAAAATATTTATTAATTCAATATATTTATAAGCAAAAAATACTTTAAAAAGTAATATATATCATTGTTCTAAACATGATCTTATACACTGTTTGTTTTTGCGATGCAAAAACACTTTTAAAAAAAATTATTTTAATTTTTTTTTTATATATTTTTAGATCGTTTTGATATGTTGATATTAAAAATAATTTTTTAAAAATAAAAAATTATTATTTTAATGATTTTTAAACCAAAAAAACATGAAAAAATCATTATTACCACAATGACAAATAACTCTTGTCATCAACCTATTAACTCTATTTTTTTTATCCTTATCAATGATCTCTTACTTGCATTTTAAAACTACCGATCATATTTTTAAAACTCAACTTAACAAGTTAACTCGGTTGATTTGAAGCCGAAACTGAGTTGGATTTAAGAAAAATAAGTAAAGGCAAAAACCTGGGTTGACCTGATGCTCTGGTTAACCTGGTTATAACTCGTTGACTATTTTTTTGAACAAAATTAATATCATTTTGAATTATAAAACAAAAATAAAAAATCAAAGTTGATATGATGACCTAATCAAAACCCGTCACTCAAATCTTGGATTGGGTCGACCACCAGGTCAAGTTTAAAAACTTTGCCACCGATGGAACAAAAAATGACAAATTCTTTCATTTTTTTGGCCAAAAAAACAAATAAAAAAAAGAATGAAAGAATTCTAATTCTATAAGGTTGAATAAAATAAAATATTCGATTGATTATTTAATATGTTATGATTAGTGTGTGATTTGTTGGTTTTTCAAGGTCAAAATAAAATAAAAAAATAAAAAACAGACCAGTGCATACTATGAACTAATGAATTAATAAGTATAAATATAGAATTAAGTATAAATATAGAATTTATAACAAACTAATCGCTTCACATTATCTGAATCTAGATAAAAAAAAAAAAAGTCAAAATCGGGATAGAATCTACTGGTCATTTCATTGTAGCAATTAAAATCTTTTTTGCACAAATAAAGTAAGAACCAATCTGATTATGAATTGTAAAGCAAAATAAAAAATTATATAGATAAATGGAAGGATGAGAGAAAGAGAGAAAAAGATTATCAATGATATAGGATTCTAATATGTTTAAGGTCTATAGGTCATATTATAAAAGCTAATGTAATAAAGCATCAATATCGATTGATTCATAATTAAATGAATCACATTCATAGAATAAAAAAATCAAGAGCCTCGAGCCAATAAGGACTAAGAATATTGACTCAAAAACAAATTCATTAAGGAGGGGCTCCATTGTATAATTAAGACCTAACCATTAATCGAAAAGCGATGGGAACAATGAAACCTATGAATATATAATATTTTATTGAAAACGAATCTTAATGATTTATGGGGTAGGATAGCAAAACGAACCAAGAGACAATCCATTTATTCTGAGAGGTCATGGGTTAACCCTATAAATGAAGTAATTATTGAAAGAGTAAATATTCTCGCTCGTGAAGATTTTTATTTTATATTATTTGATTTCTAAATTTTAAGCGATCTGATCTAAATAATTATAATAAATACAGACTTGTTATAAGATTAGAAGAACATTATGTAAACATTATCTAAAAATAGACTAAAACTAAAAATAGAAATAATTATCTATAAATTTAGAATTCTCAATGAATTTCTATATACTATATAGAAATAGAATACATAATTATCTATATAAGATAGACAAATAATAAGATATACAAATTTCTAATCTAATAAATAGATTAAGTGAAATATCAATATTTATGTATATTTTCTTTTTAGTCATTATCAATTATAATCATTTCATTCGCGAGGAGCTAGATGAGAAGAAACTCTCATGTCCAGTTCTGCAGTAGAGATGAAATTGCGAAACAACCATCAACTATAACCCCAAAAGAACCAGATTCCATAAACAACATAGAGAATAATGAAAGGAATATCTTTCATTGATTATCCATGTCTGCATTTCGTATAGAGGTTATTATATCAGCAAGAGTGTCCCTGTCCATAATAAACTAAAATTTTTGTTGCCTCGTAATTTGATATAATCACATACTTTGTTTTTATTTTTTATGAATTAATTATTTTATTTTTATTAAATATTCATTTTTATTAAAGGTATATGCATGAAACACAATCTACTAATTAATTTTAATTTAATTGATTTTGTTCAAATATCAAATAATATAAATTATGGTTTATATCTCATCTTATATCTTATAATGTTCTTATAAGGCTTTATTTTATAAGACTTGAGGTGCTAATGAAACTATTTTAGTGAAATTTAACTATTTCAATTCCCAAGCGATTGCACCAAAAATTCGAGTTCCCTTTGGATTTCCTTCTTGATCAATTACAACTGTAGCGTTATCATCATATCATATTATTATACAGTTGTCAAGTTTGAGTTCTTTAAAAATACGCATAATTACAGCTTTGATCACTTCAGATCTTTTTAAAGGTGAATTGGGGATTGCTTCCTTGATCACAACAATAATAACGTCACCTATATGAGCATATTGGTGATTAATAGTTCTTATGATTCGAATACACATCAACTCTCGAGCTCTGCTATTATCTGCTACATTCAAATGGGTCTAAGATTGGATCATATTCTTTTTTAATCTGTTATTTCAATAGATTGGGGAAAAAAAAAAAGAAATATTGTTTGTCCAAAAAAAAACAAAGAAACTTGCGAAGTTTTTCCTAACAAAGGCCCTTTTCTTTTAGTTATGTATTCCTATCTCAAAATAATGAATTGAGTTCATATAAGTATTTTGGACGCTGCTATTGAAATAGCCTTTTTGGCTATATTTTTTACTATGTTTGTTTTATGTTTTAAAAGCGTTTTGAAAAAAATTATTTATTTTTTGTTTTTTTTCTCTGTTTTAAATTAGTTATTTTATGTTTTTAACTTATTTTAATATGTTAATATTAAAAATAATTTTTTTTAAAAAATATTATTTTAATATATTTACTAGTAAAAAACATTTTAAAAAATAATAATTTCACTATTTAAACTTTTGATTTAAAGTTGATTAAGGGGATTGGTTTTGTATTAAATGTTTTTAATTCCTTAACTTTTAAAGTATCCTTTTAACCATGGTTTTGAAACTCGGCTAAGTTTGGCGGGTTAACCCGGGACTTGGTTGACCTGGGGCTGGAACCGAGCTGAGTTGAAGAAAAAACAAAGGAAGAAAAAACCCAATATAACCTGACTGACCTGGCAGGTTGACCCTGCGACCTGGTCAAGACTCGGCCTCAAACCCGTTGACTTTTATTATTTTTTTTATTAAAACGATGTCATTTTGATTTTTTTTTTTAAAATTGACTCGGCGACCTGATCAAAACTCGGAACCCAAGCCTTGGACCGAGTCGGCCACCAGACTGGATCTTAAAACTATGCTTTTAACCTCTTTGTTTCTTTCTGGAATGACAGTATTGCCTTGTGTTTCTTCGGAGATGAGTGCAAAAGGTGCATTGCATGCATTTATTAAATTATTTTTAATTTTAAATTTATATTTTAATAACATTTAATTACTATGGCATAATAGAAAAGACAAAAAAAAAATAAAAATAATTAAAAATAAAATTATGTTTGATAATGACATTTAACATAAAATAATTATCTTTATATTATATTTGGTTATAATAACATAAAATATGATAAAATCTATTTTATTTTTAATATGTATTGTTGCTAAACTTACATATTTAAAATAATAATTAAATATTATTTTTAACTTTAATTTATACCGAGTGACATTAATAATATTATAATATCATTAGTTATAAAACTACGAGTGACTTGAAATTAATAATATTATAATATCTTTAATTGTAAAATTAGGATTGATTTGATGGTTAACCTAAAACCTGGACTGATCTGAATTTAAAAAAAAAATATAAAAATTAATTTACTTGACTTTACTAATAAAAAATAATCATATTAAAAATAATAATCCTATTTAAATATTGGGTTCACAATAAAAAGCAGGAATAAATAGACAATTGGCCACCGAATAAATTAAAAATATAAATAATATAAATCATTTACTAATTAATGGCGTCGCCCGGACTCGAACCGGAGACCTTCAGTGTGTTAGACTGACGTGATAACCAACTACACCACGACACCTTCGTGGAGAATTCGGGAGCTAATAATGGTAATACGTAATATATTGAGATGTTTGAACTTTAAAATCTCCAGTTGCAGTCCGTGTCCGTGATTTTGAATTCTCTCGTCTATTCAAATTTACAATTTAATCTCTAGAGAGAGAGAGGGGGGGAGAAGAAGATGATACTAAGAACTCCACCGGCAAAGCGAGCAAGAGGAGGAGCCGCCGACGCAAATGCAAGACCTATCATCGAGAGCCCCCAGTCGGAGCACCACCGCGATAATCATCTAGTTATCTACGAAGACAACAACACTCCGCCGCTCCAACACGAACAATTCCTCTGCACCTACCAGTGCCGCCAATTGGTCCTGCTCGCTCAATCACACATTTCTTTCACAAGTTCTGTGTATTTTATGTACTCATCTGCTCATCCATTCAATTTCAGGTTAAATCGGATTTTATAGACGCGTTGAGTAGCGCCGAGAAGCAAGTTCAGGATTACCAGTCTAAATTACTAGATATCAATGAAAATTTCACCAAATCTGGTTGCTACTTGCTACTCTCTTCATCATCATCATCATCATTATTATCATTTAATAATAATAATAATTATTTAATAATCTTAATAGTATTATTATTTAATGGTGATGTAGAAGGTGAGAGGAAGAAGTTTCGAGATAAATTGTTGCAGACAGAGCAACAACTTGCTGCTGCCAAAGGACGCGAACATGCTCTTCAGCAACAACTTCTTAAGGAAGTTAATGTTAACCAAGAAAGGTTCAAGAAACAGTTAGAATCACAAGCTAACCTTGAGGTATACAATCCCAATGCTTCTTTCTTTCTTTTGTTTTTTAAAAGAATTTTTTTTTAAAATAGAAATGAGGGATTTTTGGTATGTAAATTCTACTGCTACAATATGTTTGATTAACTAATTCAATTTTTTAGCCATTAATTCCTTTATGTTAGCTATCTAGGCAACCACCTTAATAATCTTAACAATTTCTTTCTTATGAATTGTAATTTTCAGCATTGATTTCCATTATTATGAAGCAATTCTAAAATCACAATTATGAAGAGTAAATTTTCTATTTAAATTCAGCTTTAAAAGTTTAAATTCTCATGGCATGGTCGGTACCTTCTTCTTTTTCCCTGTTTGCCTGTTTGTGGTATTTCAAATTGTTCCTCTTCTTTGAAAAAAATGCTTCTTCCATTTCTGTTTTAGGTTAAGCTTGAAAATGAAAAGAAACTGCGCCATAAAGCTGAATCCTCAGCAGCTTCTGCTGAAGAGAAAGCAAGTGTTTTAGAGGGAAAACTTGGCCATCTTTCTGAAAGCATAGAAAGGGAGAAAAAGCGTCTCAATACTGAGCTTGCGCAGCTGAATAGAGAATCAAAGCATTCTGTTTCTAGAATAAGGGCAGATGTAAGCATCTTAATTTGTGGATTTCCTTTTTATAATGGCTTAGCTATGACCCAAAGTTCTAGTTATCTTGCTTATTTTTCTTCTATGTAGCTAGAAAAAATGGAATGCAGGGCCAAGCATGCTGAGAAAGAATCAGAGCTGTGGAAGGAGCAGCTAGAAGATCTGAAAAGGCAACTTACTGAGGTGTCTTACTTTTATTCTTGTTTTTTCCTTTTATCTAAAAGTGGATTGTACTCATTGACTGGTGTGTTTAGTAAGCCAAGCTTCTACTTGGTGTAAATGTTGGTCTGCATTGATTTAGAATGACATGTTTAAAAACCTTCCAGAATCCTTAACGTGCAGTAGAGATTTGATCACTTTTTTCATCAAGTCTTTTTATGGCCTCATCTTTTTTTTTTTCCAGTGCTCGCATCAAAGAAGTGAATTGGAGAAGAAATTATCAAGTTTCACTTTTCAAGAAGGTTCTTCTACTGATAGCAACAGTTTGGTTAAACATCTACAAGAAGAGCTTAGAAATTTTGTAAGTTTGGTTTCTACACATACCTCATACTCAGATAAAGGGTTTTGCTACTTTCAATGTCCATTACAAGTGATATGGTAATCTGCTGGTCATTCACCCAAGAACTGTAGATGAGTGAAGTTCAGGCAGGTTGAATACTTTTTTCTGTATATAGGCTTCTTGCTGAAGTCGGTGCTATTTAAGTTATTAGGTGAATGCAAGCTGTATTCAACTCTGTTCTGCCATGGTTTCTTTATTACCTTGGTTGCTTTGACATAAAACTCACATGTATTTGCGCTAAGAAAACTAGAAACTCGAGAAATGACTTTCATTTCTGCATGCAGTTGGGATGAATAATTTGGGAAGTTCAGCTCTTGTGTTCTGGTGGAAACATACTTTGTTTGGTGGTGTTTTTGTCTTCTATTCTGATGTATTTATGTTTTGCTGCTGAAATTTGATTTTGAAAGTCCACTTCATTGTTTTTTGGGTAGCAACAGCAGTAAAGTTTTTGCTGAAGTTCATGGAATTGTATAAAGTGGTGTTTAGGTGTTAGTTGACATGGAATTTGAATACGGAATAATTATTTTTGAAAGGCATGTTACCAATTAAGTAAGGCTGACATTTTGATGAGGAGATAGTCATTGTAAACATGGTTGTAAATCTAAGATATCTCATACTGGTTCTGAAAACAAAGCATGGAACTCCTATTTCAACTTGCTGTTAATTGAGCCTCATCTAGAATATCTTCACCAAATACCAGCAGAAACATCTTGGTCATCTCCAGTGCATGCCTTAAAGTTTTACGTCAAGGAAAATTCTCTACTTTATGTTGTTTTGCAAACATCCAAACTAGAAATCAAGAATAATAATGTTTTCATCCTACTAACCATTAATTCACATGCGAATTCTTGCCCTACAAGGACTGTCACTGTAATAAATAATTATTGCCTTTTCTTTTCTTTTGTAATTTTAGAGTGAATTTCTGTTTTACATTTTTCTTTGTTATCCAAGTGATTGCTAAGTATAATTTATACATATTTTTTTTGAAGATATAATTGACATGTGTTGAATTATGTATGAAGTTGAATTTGATCAGTTTATATTTATTTGAATTAAGATAATAGTTTGGTATTGTGGATTCAATGTTGTTACCATGGTGAAAACTTTATTCAAATGAAAAGAAAATCTGGAGAACATTTCCATTAATTAGTCTCCCCCCCCCCCCCCGCTCTCTCTCTCTCTTCCTGTATATATATATATTTATGGTGCTTAATCTAATTTTAAGTTTTTGTTAAATGTTTGGAGGCCATCTAAGTTTGATACGTATCTCATACCAGTTGAAAATTTGGAATGGTTTCCGAAATGGTATTGAAAACTATGATTGTAAAAAGTATAGCATTCTATATTGCCTACAAATGCACTCACTTATATAGGGTTACATTATGGCATTAAGTGTGCATCCAGCTCACATGAAGTAGCAATGCTGGGTGTATGCTAGATATTTTGAGCAAAAACTTAGAATAAAAGAGATTTGAAATATCTATATCCATGAAGATGAAAATATTCCAGAGACTATGAAATTGTGTATGCTGGTTGAAATGTTGAATATCCCTCTATCTCTAATTATCAACTATGAGTACTTTCAGGTGTTGGCTACACCGGGTGACATAGGTGTCTTAATATTGAGGATCTCACATCATATATTTACAGCATGCTGGTGATCATTTCTCTTTCCATGAATCCTTTTTCTCATCGCCAAGTGATTTATCAATGTTCGACATTTTATAGGAGACTGAAGTGAGGGAAGCAAGAAAGATAAGATCTTCCCATGAAAGCATTGAGTTATTGAAGGAGAAATTGCTGGAAGAAAAGGGCCGCAGAGAAAGAGCAGAGTCAGAGTTATCTAAGTTACTAGAATTTGAGTTAAATATGAAGAAGCTGGAGGATGAGATGTCTTCTTGGAAGTTAGCAATAAAGGATATTCCTGGTGTGTCATCTTATGATGATATACCTGTTAAATTTGCAGCATTACAGAGGTATGTTTATTCTTTTAGCTTGTTGGTTTCAATTGCTTCATTATTTAAGTCTGCCGTTAAGCCTTAAGGTTGCCTGCATGTGGAAATATTGACACCCAACATTTTGATTTTCTTTTTCCTTTATAAAAGATTTTGTCAGGGTGGGTGTTTTCTGGTGTAAGGTTGAGTTTCTTTCCATTCTATCTGTACTTCACAAAGCATCTTTATTAGTTGAAGCAATTCACTTTCTTTACAAAATCTATGGTGTGAAATAGTTCGTTACCTGTTAATATTACAATCATTTTGTTACTATGACAGTAAATATAAATTGAGAGCTTAAAGGAAAAGCTCAAATTAGCTGCCCTGACCTTTTTCTCATTTTAGTTTTTGCTCTCTGATGTTAAATGTATCTGTTCAATGCAGAGAGGTAATTGATAACATGATGAAGGCAGGTGAGGCAAACGCACATTTCAAACAAGTGGAGGTGGCCTTGGAAACTGCTCAACTTGGTAAACAAAATGCTGAAACTGAGGCTGCATTGGCCAAAGAGAAGGCAGAAGCATTGAAATTGGAGGTCAAACAGATTGAATTGATGGTAAGTATTAGCTTAGGGACATGTATGCTCTTATAACTTTAACACTTCTTTTCTGTTTTGTCCAAATGAGTTCAGCAATTAACTTTTTTGTTAAAGTCAGAGGTGTTTGCTACTCATGGATCTGCTCTATTCAGCAAATTTAGGGGTGGGGTGGGGGGGGGGTTGCTGACCAGATAATTTTGAGTGAGAATGTCAAAATCCTTCTACTTAGTGTTTAGAGAATTATCAAGTTTGGTTACCTGGATAAGTATTTGGTGGGGGGGGGGGAGGGGGGGGGGTGCCCCTTCTAAATGAATTTCTCATGTTGGCTCTGCTATTGCAGCAGTTTTAAGAAAAATCCTCAAGGTGGATAGTGTTGTTGGGAATAAGAACTAAAATTTGGAATAGTGTTGCATGTGTAAATGGAGTTGTGCATTTTGCTTATCCACTAACTGTGTTTGAGGAGATTCAGTCATTATTATTTCCCTTGTTTAGGTAAATTGAGTTACTCCACAAACAATGGAGCAGATGTCAAGAATCTAAGAGAGAGTTCCGGGGTACCGGGATATAACTGTGTCAAATTTTTTTCAGTTATGTCTTTTGTGGAGTTGATCTTGCTTGCAGAACAATCTAAACAGAGTTGCCATTGCAGAGGCCTATGTCTCCATTTTGGATATGTTCATGATACTGCTTCATTTTGTCTGTACACCATTTATCCTTTGCCTTTGATGCCCTAAAACTTTTTCACGTTTTCGTGTCTGGATATCTCCCTTTCTGTCACCAAATTCTTATGAGGCATCATTTTTGGGGGTGCGGAGGGCTGTTATGGTTTATGCACTGTGGAGATGAGTGGTTAGGGATTTCTTTTGTTTCCCTTCTCCCTCCTCCTTCTCCTTTTGCTAATTGTTGTTAGAGCTCCACAGGAGCTGTGTCCTCTTTCTTTTGTTCTTACTGACTTGGAGGATGCTTGAAGAAACTCTTGACGGCCTTGAATGAACATTCAGGTGCTTGATGTAGTGATTTTTCCTCTTCTCACCATTTCCTCCCCCCTCTTTTCGCCAATGATAGTGTTAGAGAAGTGTTTTCTTTTTCTGGTAAGTTAATGCCATGACTTCTAGTTCATGCTGCTGAAGATGACCCATTTATTGTCTTAAGATGCTAACTGGTGGGGTTAATGCTTGGTGATGCAAATCAGAATATCGATTTTATTATATGAGTATGAATTCATCCTTAAACAGTGGTGAACATTCAACATATTTTTGTCTTCCATTGATATGGTGCAGATTAAATAAATATATTGATGGCTAATTGCAGCTCTCTATGGTTACTGAAGAAAGAGATAGGTTGAAGAATGTTGTCAATGAATTGAAGAGGCCAAAGAATGATCAAGGAGGGGATGAAGCAGCCAGTGGAGTTCTTCTTCAGGTCTTGGAGTTGAATAGTTCATCTATTTTCCTTGGAACTCTTGCAATCTTTTCTAACAGTCTTTCTTTGCACTTTGCTTTTCATGTCCAGGAACTTGAGTCATCTCTTGCACAGAAGGAATTTTGTATTAAAGAATTGGAGAGTAATCTACATGCACAGAAAGAAGTCAATAGTCGCCAATTGGAAGAAATAAAGACACTCAATGACATGCTAAATAATGAAGCTAGAAGAATTAAGTCATTGGAAAGGGAGGGTGATCGGCTTCGTGCAGAGATCTCCCTATTGGAGTCTAAGGTAATTTCAAAGCTATTCCAGGAATCACCAGGCGCTTTTACGCTTGGGCACTTTATTAAATGTTTTATTGACTGCTCTAATTTCTTAACATCTATTCATCTTCCAAACATGAGAAGGCACTTTGACATATTCATGTATGAATGATGTTTGACTTCTTTCTGCTAGGAGAAGGTCATTCATGAAGGAGCAAAATATCAGTTCTGTGGAGGAAATCTTGTTAGTTTCCATCATAGGATTATTAAGTCTGTTGCTCCTGATCTTTTCATACTAAGTACTAAGGGATACGCATCATTATTGCCTGCATATTTTTTGTGTGGAATAAAGGCATGGTTTGATGCTTGCAAAAATGTACTTTAGGCAAACTTGGTTTTTGTATCTGGTCTTGCATCCAGATTTCTTCATGCTGGTAATTGTACATATCAGGGATGCTCCCTGGATATAATTAAGTGCTAGGAGGCAGGTCTGTTGTTAAATAATGTGGTTGATGAACTCCCCTTTTCTTTTTAATCCATGGGTTTATTGTTTCTGTTAAATAATGGATGCTTCAGGATCTGTTTGGCATAATAGAGTAGGAACTTCTTAATGCTGGTAGCCGAAGTTCATCCTCAGACAAGGCTTGAGAAACACTTCTCTTCTCATTGTAGGTTCAAGGCTAAAATTGTACATGACTGGCTATGTTCTTGTAAAACTTTGTCTCATAGCCTGAAGGCAATTAATAAATAACTTACCGAAGTATGAACTTCTGATAAGACATGTTTCTCATGTCATAAGAACTGTCACATATCTGAAACAGAGTCCATTGAGCTTCTATGTTAAGAATAGTTCACGGGGAAACACACAGATCCTTTCACATATCTGAAAGAGAGTCCATTGAGCTTCTATGTTAAGAATAGCTCACAGGGAAACACACAGATCCTTTCAGATGCACACATAAATATTTTAGCCCTTCTTTTGGTTATTTGCTAAGTTTTTTCTCTCTCACATGTGATGTTTCTTAAGATCGTTAAAATTTGCTTGGTTTTAGGTGTTACCTTTATGGACACTAGGATATTTAGAACCGGTGCAAAGTCATAGAAGTTTCCTTATTTATGAGGGTTCAATCTGTATCTGTGCTGAGATGATTATATGCTTTGCGCCTGGGCTTATTGTTGCCGAAATGGAACTGAAAATGTTGTATCTGCTTCTTGCCTGTTGAAAACTACCTCATTTTATAGTAAGTAGGCCCCCCAAAAATTTTATGACATTAATGAAGGCTTTAGGTCTAGTTTCCTAGAGCAGTTGTTGCTTGCACTGGTTAGTGTTGGTATTCATACTTTCATATGTATGTTCTCCAGCTAAATGTGATCCTTAAAACACAAGAACATTAAAAGTTGGCAATTTATAATTCCTCGACTGTTTCTGAAGTTGCTTTCATGCTCTTATGTTAATTTTCTGGAGTGCTTGTAGAGTGATTTTATTGTACCCTGTCAACACCAGGATACCACCAAAGAGATTTTCCTGTATACCAAACATAAGCTTGGCTGTTTGTTTATGTTCTTCTATTTTCCAGTGATTGTTGATCACATTGAGATGTAAAGAACATGAAAAAGGTTCGTTTAGTGTGTGGTATGTTGAAAACATGCTGAAAGCCAACTCTTTTGTGGTGCTCTCTTTCAGTTGCACACAATTGAGATCTGGTTATGTGAATGATTCATTTGTTAAAGATGCTTGATTTATTTTAACATTCAGCTATAATCCTTTACAAATTTATTTCTTTTCCTCCACAGCTAGGTCATGGTGACTTCTCTGCCGCAAATACAAAAGTGCTGAGAATGGTTAATACACTTGCAGTTGATAATGAGGCCAAACAAACTATTGAGGCCTTACGAACTGAGTTGCAGAAGACCAAGGAGAAGTTGCAAGCTGTAGAAGAATTGAAGAGTCAGTCAGGTATCAAGCACAAGCAATTTACCTTGAACAATTATTTTATTTTCCATTCCAAATTTGTTTTCTTCATTACATTTCTGTTCTGAACCTTCCAATACTTTTGATCATACAGTTTCATGATGATTAATTGTTCAGGTGATGCGGGCAAGCTGGTGGACTCCTATATCTCTGGGAAGATAACACAATTAAAAGAACAAATTGCAACTCTTGAAAAACGTGAAGAAAGGCGAGTGATGTTCACAAAGTACTTCGAATTCTTGCATTTTTAAACCATTATTCAATTTTATCATAACCCAAAGCGTTTGATTTTATCCATTGAACAGATACAAGACTGTTTTTGCTGATAGAATCTCTGTGTTTCGAAGGGCATGCTGTGAACTTTTTGGCTACAAGGTATCAAATGTTTCTCACTGCATTTGCAGTTTGACACCTATATTGGATTTACCAATTTCATTTAAATTTGATGGTAATTGGGCCGTGGAAAGTGTCATTCTTTCTGTTTCAAGCTCCAATTGTGATAGTTTAACCCTTCATTGTCTGTTTTTAAATAAAAAAAAAAGGCATAAAGCTTAATTGCCAGGACATTCCAAGGTACTAAGATATTCATTGGAGGCATAGGTTCCACTGACTCTTCTCAGGTCATTATGAATCAGTTAGGGAGCTGCTTTCTTTTACTTGAGTATAATTGGCTTTTGCTCTTCCTTTGCCCACATCTTTTGCAGATTGTAATGGATGAACACCAGCGTTCTAATGGAATTCCAGTTACTCGGTTTACCCTGCAATCGGTCTACGCCCAAAGAGATGATGAGAAACTTGAGTTTGAATATGAATCAGGGAATACAAACATTTTGGTAAGTTAGCAAATTTAGGTTACATAAAGGTGCCTGATGTCCTTGAGAAATTATTCTACTGACAATAAAACATGCTAGTTGTGTCTTGGTGGCATTGGAACTGGAAAATGATTTCCTGCATAAAAAAACTTTTCCTTTGGTGGAAAAGGAGTGAATATTTTAATTACAGTTTGTCATCTTCTTTTCTTTTTTCTGGGTTTGGGCAATGGGATGCAAATTACTTTTTTGGTCCGTTGATTTTAGTGAAGAATTTTGAACTTTCCTTTTCTTTCTTCAATTGCAACAGGCTAACGATTACACATCACAGCCCGACATATCTCGTCAGGTATGGAGCAATAGTTTTCCTACAAATATTGTGTGTGGAGTCTGTGGACACAAGCACAGGCACAAACATGTATTGCTTGCATACCTCTGAATGCTCTTCCTTGGCCTATATGACCTTAACTGGATCATTAAAATCACCCACTCCTCTCATGTTAAAAGTATATGGGGATGTTGAACGTTAATGCCTTTGATTTTAAATGGCTAGGTTGGGCTATAACTTTCAATGCTGGTTTATATGGAAAGTGATGGCACTTTGTTTTGTGTCATTGATGCTGTTAGCCCAAAGATTTTCTTCCAAAATTTGTACCAGCACAGTTGCTTGGTTTGGTTTTTAATGACCTGAAAGTTTATACTTCATTTTCACTACTTAAAATTCTCAGTATAAAAGTTTGTCATCTGAACTGTTAGCTGAATCTGATTTTTGTTATTGACTACTTGCTATTCTAGTTCTATTATTGTTGCTTCGTTTCTTGGAATGTGGGGAAGAAACTCATCCAAGGCTTGCACCTTTTCAGGTGGATATATTTATTCGCAAGATGAACTCAATTCCAGCTTTCACGGCCAACCTGACAGTGGAGTCTTTCAACAGACGAACTCTATCGTAAGACCGATAAGAATATCCATTAGCTCAAGATTTTCCTTATTTCTCATGCAAGCAATTGCAGAAACTCTATATTTTCTACCCGTGATTTTATATTCTAGGCACTTACGTGCTGTCAGCTTGGAATGAATTCAGTTCTATAGAGATGAAAAATGGATTTGTTTGAAATATATTACTGAAATTCTGTATTCTGACCTGATTGTGATATTGATTTAAGAGGCGGGAAGAGGGGTTTGCATTTGTGTATGGAAACGTTGAGAGCTCACCTTTGATGTTAGGGTGAATCTACAGTCTTTTGCTCCTAATGATAATTTGAGCGTGGCTGTGCCTTATGCTGCGCATCTAATGGAGAGGTGAAAAGAGGAGACAGACGTTGGGGGGTGGTGGTGGTGGAGGCGCGTGCTATTGATGCCTGTCACCATTTGGATCCGGAATCTAGGTTGCTTTATACTCTTGAACAGTCTTGAATTCTCTAGACAATGTGGCCACTAGTCCTTTGCAGCAATAGTACTAATAAACTGCTGCCGGTGCCATTATTCACTTGTCTCGCATTATTAGCCCTCTTTCCATGAGTAGGAGCTTTCCCCTTCATTTCTTTTCAGCTGTCCTGATGGTGGGCGCGCGCTAATTGACCTGAAATTGTGATGGGTTAGAGAAATATACCCCAGCACTGGTTTCTTTCAATGGAATTATACAAATATGAAGATTGATCTCGTTGTTTAATATCTATAGATATATATTTAGTTTCAGTTAAACGGGTCGAAGTCATTTGAGAATTATTATAATGAAAAAAAAAAAAAATACTAATTTGACAACCATACCCAACACTGTTAATTTTAAATTTAACGTTGCTAGCTATCCTCTTGATATTCGAAATCAAGTCTTTTTCGAAGCTTCTTCCATGTTCTGCATAAAATTATTAAGTTTTTCTATAGAATTAATCTCAAGTTTCTTACCATAATTTTATTTTTTTCATCTATAAATTTAAATGTGTTTTTTTTTTTTAATAACTATATACATGTACGTATATACATGCACTGTAGTCTTAAATATCTTGTTGGCTAGCTAAACAGGTCAAACCTTCCTTAAACTTCAAGTCATTTGAGAATTACAGTGAAAAAAAAATTAATCTTCAAAGTTTAGAAGAGAATTTTGCTTGGGAGGATTAGTTTGCAAGTACATAAACAGAGATGGATGCGGATGGTGGAGCACTCCATAAGATATGAGCGGCTCATAGTGTGGTGGGTCTAGACTGAGATTTCTTTCTTTTCTCCTCTTCATCAATCTGTACTTGCTACAATAGAATTAATGGTATTAATTTCAGTGCACAAGCAAAAGATGATGTGGGTGGCGATGGATTTCAAGAGCGAATTTAATTAAGATTTCCTTCATAGGTTAGTGCATGCATTAGCAAAAGTTGGATAAAGGGCAAAGGGTAAAGAACGAATGAAGCGTGATTTAGGGCGGATTTCTTTGCAGTGGTGAAGGGACTCAAACCCTGCGCAGCTTGAAACCTCTCTCTCTCTCTCTCTCTCTCTCTCTCTCTCTGCGTGTGCCTGGACGTACGTGTCAGTGTTTGCTTGAAGTCAAAATAAAAACGTTCACCTTATACAAAGGTAAGCTGTGGATGGCAACTTTCTGTGGCTGGAAAGGCAGTCAAGGATGGGATGAGATGTCTAACATTTGCTTTTGACAATAGATCATATCATGTAAAGTAGTTGAATTGAAGGTTTGTGGCCATGGCCGCTGCTTTGTGAAATGGAAGAAAGGAAACCATTGTGTCAAACGTCCATGTCTGTCTGTCATTCCAATGGCTTTAATTTGATTTAGAAAGCTCTAATGTATTGTGATTTGATCACACTAAAGGGGTTTTGGGACGCACTGTTCATCTGTCCGAAGCTTTAACTCAAACACGCTGCTGCTCCTGCTTTTAACGGTTGGCCAACTTTTGCGGGTTTCTGCATGGCTAGGTGGGGAAGATTGACCTTTGTAGAGTTGACTTTCTGAAGAAAAAGAAAACTTTAGCTTTATCTAGTATTAAGTACAAATTTCAAAGTAATATTGATCGATCGATGACTAATTAATTTCTAAACCAAAGGCTTAATTAATGCGTTAGCTGTCCTGTGCGTGCCAATATTGTACTTTCGTTGCTATTCTACTTGATTAGGTTGAGATTTTGATTTCAACAATGGCTGACGTTTTCTTCACTTATTATGATGATGAACAACTTTCAATATATATATGGATTTAATATAAGATGCTTGCCTGCAGGGGTGGAGCAGGAAAGAAAAATTAAGGGGTTAAATTAAAAAAAATTATTTTAAAAAATTAAAATTTTTAGTATTTTATACAGGAAAGAGATTGAGAAAATTTTCCTTGCAGGGGCCGGAGCCCCTGACAGCCTCCCCACTTCCGCCATTGCTTGCCTGCCTGCCTTGGTTGTGAAACAAGGAAATTATGGAACATGCATGAGATATACATATTATATATCTCTAAGTTAATTTAAATAGATAAAATGATACCTTTTAAAAACTATCTTCCTAACAATTGAATCAAATCTCACCTAGTTTTTATTTAATTTATTTATTAGATCGATTTGAATTAATTTTTAATTTAATTATATATAAAACCCAACTCAAAAAAATCCTTGGATAACTAGATTAGTTATAACAAGGGCACAAGTCAAGGATGCTGATAAACCTTGACATGATGCCTGGTTAGCAAGACCAAGTATTGAAATCGGAAAGAATCTAGTTGCCACCATTCATTGTTTTCAACTATATATACATAGACTTGAGCATCTGTCCAATCATGCATCTTCTCTTTTAACGCTCATCACTGAGCTTGGCCGCTATTGTTAGCGTTTCTTGCTTGCAAGATGCTCTGTTCAAGTGCGTGTGTTACATTGCATCTCTGATTGGTAATTGCTTTTCAGACAGATGCTCAAGTCTATATATATATATATATATATTGAGCAAAGACCTAATTACAAAAGTGACGATGCATTACACGATTAGTGCTTGTCGTCCAGACATT
This sequence comes from Populus alba, assembly GCF_005239225.2. NCBI lineage: Eukaryota > Viridiplantae > Streptophyta > Magnoliopsida > Malpighiales > Salicaceae > Populus > Populus alba. The sequence continues at coordinate 154,554 of NC_133286.1, read as the reverse complement.
TCGAAGAGTGGGTGAATGGCCTCATCGATCATAAGATATCTTATTAATTTCTACAAAATAGAGAGATGCATCGATCCCACATAAATTCATTGTTCAGCATGTCTCGTCTACATCAAGGGGGATCATGCATAGATAACACACTACTACTACTCTTGTGCTCTCTCTCCTTCAAAAAGAGTTACAATCTACGTCTGCTTCTACTGGAAATTTCGAGACCATACAATTGTGTGGTGGCCGAGGCATCCGAGGATCGGGCACATCAGCACTCTGTGTGCTTTGGTCACTAATCATTCTAAAACTTTAATTATCTAATTTATTCTTATCATCGTTTGAATCCACTTCATTGTATTTTTTTTTCTGTTTAAAATCAAGAATATATATAGAATAATAATAATAAAAAACTTGAACACAGATAACATAGTTTTAACTATATAGATTGTAGCCTAAACATCAACTTAATTATATATTAAAAAAAACACCTAAGAAAACAAATAAGTTTATTAATGAAGCAATAATATAAAAACCAAACGAAATTAAAACTTAAGCAAAAATAATTTCAAGTTTTTTTTAAAAAAGATTTAAGTTTTTTTTTAAAATATGGTTAAACTATACTTCCAAATAATAATGAGTGTATGGTTCCATGCATGATTATCTTATCTCATTAACTTTGAATCACCTCTAGATTTAGTGAGATAAGATTTCCACTTAGCCAAGTCCAATGCCAAAGCAGATGATGACTCAATCTGTTCCACATTATATTTTTATAGACACAAGTCAAAAATGCTTGGTGACTTATGTATAGCACAGGTCCACTTCGCGTATCCATTTCAGACTTGCTAACCCTGCAAGCAAGCTAGCTTGCTTCCTGGAGACTTCTTCCCACGCCATATTTTATTATTTTGAGCAAACTTATTGGAGGGATTATTCAAAATTGGCAACATTTTGTATCATTCCAAAATGTGTGATCGATCAGCCATTCAAGGACATAAAATTCTCTAGAGGGAATTAAGGCCATTGACCTTAAAGAAAGGATATATATATATATATATAGTTTCATCATTACAGCAGTATTTAAGACGGCAGACCAGTACAAAAGAAAAGATAATGAATATTATATTAACAACGTCAAAAGAGTCCCAATTTGAAGATGAACCAACCCTCAAGATCGATCAATATCGTGCTCTCGTGGCTTCCATTATATACCAGCAAATTAATATAATGTTAGAGCCAGCCGTGGATAATTGTAGCCCAAACATAATAATGCATGTATATATATAGCACACAAAGCTAGACCGATTTTATTGGTTTTTTTTTTTTTGCAATTGTGGAGATGCTTGAATTATGAACGAATTTAAGAAAAAAAGGGACGGGAAGGTGTAAGTGGCTGGAAATAAGAACCCCACAGGCACAGGTACCGACCGGTGTAGAAACCGGCCCTATATATATAAAGAAGTGAGTGCATGCCCAACTACCATTTACTTAGAATCTCTCGAACCTTTTTGACCATGGCAATATACAGTAGTAGTACTAAATATATAAAGGGGCTTTTTGAGCACTGGTTTCTGGGTGGTGCTTCGAATGAATTGGCTTTTCGATAGATATGGAGGTGGAAATTGTGTCCAAGTTCAGGCAGCTGCTTTTGACTTTATGATTAAAATGGGTTTAGGGTTTAGAGAGAGTTCTTGTACATACGCAAGCACCAAAGGATCGGCAAGAAACATGCCCCCAGTATATATCTGCGTGCTGTTAATTCTGGAACACATGATCGATCGAAGATATAAAGGCTAAGGACTTCAGATATTGGATAATAGTACTGTGTATCTTTGCCCACATTCGGTGATCCTTGCGATAGGAGCTTTCACCCACCATGTTCTTAAATTATAAGCATGAAAGAAAGCTACTACAACAATGCCGACCCTTAGATATTGTTGAAAACAAGATTTTGAAGACTGATCCCAGCTAATATATCTACAAATTATTGAGTTTTGTGTTTGAAAGTAATCACATGTCTTCTTTATTAATTATAAAACGAATTATATTTTGTTGTTACTTGTTGATAAATGTATACTTATACCTAAGTATGTAGAGAGAGACTAATAAATAATCCTGGAAACAGGTTTCAGGATGACTCGCGTCCAGGAAAATAACAGTGAAAAAGGAAAAGAGAAAACGTTGTCTGGCCAAAACTCTGCTGCTGTTCATGTATAAACATACCTTTAATAATGTTAATGGGATCCACTTAGGATTCAAAATCCTTGTCTCCACTTTGTCTGCCTCTTTGTAACCTAAAAAAATCTAAACATTACCAAGGTATCGTCAGTCTACATGTTTAGGCTGGTTTGCACTTCAACCTATATTTTGACTTCTCTTGCCGACAAACCAACCAGTACCTGCCACGTTTTGATTAAAAATTTAAAAAACACTTATCATAGATATTTTAACATTGAAATAATTAAATGAAAAAATGGTCAAAACCCAAATTAACTTTCTCTCTTTCAAAAATAAAAAAAATATATTCGGACTAAAATAAAAAAAATCTAAAAAATAATAACAGTGAGAAGATGATATCGGAGCGCCTAGAAAATAGCTAGAAATTAGTTGAAGAAGCTCAAAAATTTAAGGATTAAAATTTGACAGATAAAGAGCCCTAGTAACAAGGAAAATTATAATTGAAGAATATTGACAGTTCATCACAATTAAATAGGACATAATTGTGTGTTTGTTTGAATTCTATTTCAAACAAATATCTTTCATTTACAACATTTTTAGGTGTGGGTCGTCCAGGATTAGAGAATATTGACAAGTTCTAACTTGAAGGCACTTTACCACCATCATCATTTTGTGGAACGCGATTGATCCTCATTCTTAAATGAGGTTCAAAATTGTATGAGATAAATGTTGAGATCTCCTCAACATATAGGCCTCACATATTGACGCCTCAATATACCCTTTTGTTTTTAATCTTATTTTTTTTAAAAGATATAGAATTAAAAAAAAATTATCAATTAAAAAAATGAAAAAAATGTTTAATTATGAATTACATAGCAATTGTAATATCTAACCTCTTGAATGGATACATTCATCTATACTAGACCGGTCCTCCAAATTTTACCTCAAACAGTAAATGTACGGGTAGATGCTTCATTGAGTTAAAAAATAAAGGAGGAAATATCATCTCAAGTTTGCATATTGTCTCAACGATATTTGTTTCAAGCCTTTCAATGTGATTAACATTTAACTTGCTGGAGCATATATATCTAAAGGAATAACTGATCTCCGTGAGTGCATCCCATATCCTCTTTGACAACAAATCAAGAAAAGCTAATGAGATAAGTGTTTGCATAAACACATGGCAGTCATGACTCTTCATTCCATACAATCTACATTCCTCTGTATTAACCAACCTTGATATGTTCGAGGCATGTCCATCGAGAAAACACAGACTCTTAAGCCATTTGTAAACAAATAGTTGTGTGTTTTTCTCTAACACGAAGCTTGCTCTTGGTTTTGTGACCTATGACCCATCACAAACAACTCCATATTTTTACAGTTATAAAACAACACTAAATCCAATCTAGCCTTAATATTGTCCCTTGTCTTTCCCTTTACATTCATGACGGTGTTGAAAATATTCTCAAACACGTTCTTTTTAATGTGCATGGTGTCAAGATTATAGCAGAACAAATTGGTCTTCTAATAAGGAAGCTCCTAAAAGATACTTCGCATTACCCAATTATGGGTCAAACCAAAACCAGGAAACTTCTGCTTACCTGATTGGAGACCAAACACAATGTCACTGTACTCTGACATAATATCATGCAATTCTTCACCAGAAAGACATGGGGGTGCAACATCCTTTTTAACTTTGTCAACAAAGAAATCCTTTCTGTACCTATGATTCGGTGGCAAGAAACGACAGTGACAGTTAGGGGTGAGCAAAAAAACCGAGAAACCGATTAAACCGAGAAAACCGAGAAAAAATTAACCGAAAAAACCGAACCGAAAAAAAAAACCGATTAAAATTTTTTAAAAATTTTCGGTTCGGTTCGGTTTCGGTTTTGAAAACCTAAAACTGGAAAAACCCCAACCGAACCGAACCGGTTCAGTTGGGGTACTATAAATACAAAAAAAAAAAACGCATAGTCATTCTTAACCCTAATGTGCACAAGACTCCGCCGTCCTTCTCCTTGCTCCTAAGCCGCTCTCTCACAATTCACATTTTACAATTTCACATTCACTCACAGATCTGTAATGGTAATTAAAGGAATGGCTAGTGGGAGGTTCTCTGCTGCTCATCTCCTTCTCTGCTGCTAGTGGGAGGTTCTCTCCTTCTCTTTAGACACTGAATACTTATTATAAAGAGAAGGAGATGAGTGCTGGAGCAGATGCAAGTTTCTGTATATTGATTTGTTTTGTTAGATCTAACTTTAGCCTGAATTCTCATGCTTTTGGTTATGATTGTAACTTATTTTATTGTTGATTTCTTTTTTAAATACTTTATGTTCATAATTACATTCTATTGAAAATTAATATAGTGCTTTGAGATGTTTCTGCTTATTTTTGTTGATAAACTCTTGCTTGAAGATGATTTACAGTGAAGCTTGAAGAAAAAAACAGGTTTTTCCGGTTTTTATGTTTAAAAAACCGAACCGAACCAAACCGAAACCGGTCGGTTTGAACCGGTTCCGGTTTGAATTTTTCAGTTTTTTAAAATTTTATTTTGGTTGGTTTTTTAGATAAAAACCGAACCGAACCGAAAATGCTCACCCCTAGTGACAGTAAAAAAAAAAGCTTTACCCTCGTTTGTTAGCATGAATGCCTTGTTGTTCTTCATACAGTATAGACATGCTAGTTTTCCATGCGTACTCCACTCAGAAACCATTCCATAAGCTGGAAAATCATTGATAGTCTATATCGAAGCAACTCTCATAATAAAATTCTGTTTTGTCGAGATATCACAAGTCAAAGCTCTAGAGAACCATAACTGTGTCAACTCATCAATCAACGATCGAAGACAAATATCTATATTCTACCCCGGACTGCTCAAACCTGGTGGCAATTTATAAACCGTCAGTATGACCGACCAACAAGAATAAGGAGCAACAAATGATCCGAATGGGTTGAATATGTTTGTACACAACCTAAGAAGCACGTTCCTTGATTCAGTTGAAAAGTGAGGATGTACATTGTTAAAGTGTTTCCATGCTTCACAGTCAGAAGGATGCACCATCACTCCATAAACTGCATGATGTGACTGGTGTCATATCATGTGCTTAGCAGTCCTTGGTGACATAAATAGCCTCTGTAGTCTAGGTGTGATTGGGAAGTATCTAAGTTTTTTATATGTCACAAGTCTTTCCCCTGCTAGTTCCGGGTTTGTAACGGGAATGCCCACATGTCATGTACTTAGTCAGCTCAGCATTTTCAAGGTAGTATAATATGCAGAAGTTAGGTAACATGTTAATTTTCTAGTATCCTAAACCGAGGGGTACTTTCATCATGGATTTTGCAGTATAGAAGTTTTCTTTTAGCTTGTTCCCTTCAGGTAAAATGCTTCTCGCCTATTCGATAATCTTGTCATAATCGACCTCACTCAACTCGTGATTTGTCTTAATGGTGAACACCTCTGCTACGGCCGATAATTTACTGTGGTTAGTGCAACCATTTTATAATGGTTCGTTAGAATTTTTCAATAGATCAAAAAACCTTGCTGCATCTGCATTAGGTTCTTCTTTTAAGATTGGACATTCACTGACATTATCTTCACTTATTCTCATTGCTTCCATAACTATATTTCTGTAAAGATTACTGTTGTCATTTCCAACTTCCTGCACGTGCTAGAACTAGAAGTTGACTTAACCACCCTTTCTACCATGCTCTCATTAGGAACAAATAGTTCTCCATGTGCATACCAACACAAGTAATCTTTCAAGAACCTTTTGGTTAAAAGATGCATCGTTACAACATTTTGATGCATAAGCTTTTTATTTTGACACTTCCTGCATGAACATCTAATACCGCCATCATTAAAATTCCTCAGAATAGATGTTGCGAAATTAATAAAACCCTGAACCTTGTTACAATAATCCATCCTCCGCAATCCTTGGAGTGAGTCCCGATACATCCATAAATGATCATTCATGACTTCTATCAAACCTCTATAAAATTATGACGACAACATGTATTAATTAACTATGTTACGTAAATAAATTTGCAAAAATATTGGTTTTGCCCCAACATTATCCAACAAACTAAAAAAACACTTATTTAAATATTCATTATCAATTATCAATGTCCATACAACTTTATACATATATAAATTTACAGAAATCACAACTTCCTAATAGAATTGAAAAAAATTAAAATGAACCCGTTAAACAAGCTATTATTTATTTCATCATAGCAAATCTAATTCGGTGTAATTCAAATAAAGTTTCAATAATTTATAAACAAATATAATTTGACAAAATCTAAAACAAACTAGCTACTACAAAATTATACATTCATACTACAAGTTTCTTTGACAAATAACAATCAAACAAGTACATACGTTAACAAAATACATATACTAAAAAAACAATAAAAAAATAATAAAATTGACATTTAAATGTTAAAACTAAAAATGATAGATTTACTTACAAAAAATAATAAAATCCACAATAAATTACTCGGAGAATGGATGTTGTGACAACGTGTAAAAGTTAAGAAACTTGAGTGCTTATGTTTAGAAGAGGGGGAGAGTTGGGACCTGCTTAAGCTTTTGTGAATTGTTCTTTGACATGCTTGCTGACCAAGTGGTCATGAGTTCGAAGTTTGATAAAAATCAAGAGAGTTGAGTTTCAAGTTTCACTTGAGGAGAGAATAATATAAATCATATCTTGGGGAAGAAGAAGGAGAAATAAAGGAAGAAAGTGTTGGTAGAGTGGGTATATATTGACTTTTACCAATGGAATCACCTACGAAATACTGTATACCCGTCAATAAGTCAGACGGTGACTGTGCCATGTCACTATATGGAGATCCCGGTTTTAATCCTTTGATCATTTCATCGGTAAAATCATCTGAAAAAAAAATCGATGTCATCACACCAACTTGATATAAATTCGTCGCGATACGGTCTATATATACCGACAGAAGTAGAGATGAATTATTTCTGTCGGTAAAAATTACCGACAAAAAAATTCCGTCAGTAATTCCGTTAGTTTTCGCCGATTTTCTGGTAGTGTACGAACTATACAAAAAATAACAACAATAATGCACAGATTATAAGATTATATTAATATATTCAAAATACTAAACAATTAATTATATACAAAGGATGAAGATCGAATTACCTCGATCCAAATTGCAGTAGCTAGCATACGAATACTTGTCTTATAAGTTTATTCATGCATGAATATTGTGACCGGATTCCGTTGCTCTATTTACCACCATTCATGGTGCAAATGGCCAATATATATCCCTTGATTGCAACTTCTTCAAAAAAGTAATGTGCTCTCTCCTCCTATCCCCTACGCTGCTGCCCTTCTACCTTTAACCTACATCATGTCATATTTGTCTAGCTTTTTGGAGAACATATATGCAACCATGAATAAGACGTGTGGTTTCCTTTCATATTCTAATAGACAGTGCTTTAAATTAATGTATTTGCATGAAGAAAGGGATAAATAAGGCCCGAAAGGAAAAAAAAAACAGAGAGATATTCGATCAAGGCAATGAAAACCTAAATTAATTGGAGCATCTCATATTAAAAGTTGAGAACCATCTCTCCTTTTGTTGCTTGTAAGAACCGACAGCTAGCCTTTTAACTTGGTTTCCTTGCTTGTGCTCTCCCTCGCATTAGCACTCCAATAAAGTAATTAATTAGTGTATATCAGCAACAGTCTGTTGCACCATGCAAGATCAATTCAAAGTTCATCATCTTTATTCGCTAATTAGAGGATTGCAGCCTAATTGCCCACTCCTGCACCACCATCTCTGTCGGCATATTGTTTATTTTGCTGGCCATTCAGTGCACATTGCTAGTTTAAAGTCTGTTTTATTGGTTAATGTACGTATACAAATAGCAAGCAATTCTCTATCTTCACTTTATTGCTTAGGCACATTTCATGTCATGTTTAATCAGGAGGAGCTAGCTAGATGGTACTCGTATTATATCATACATAGCTTCTTCCAATTAATTAAGACATTTTAATTTATAATTTCAAAATACAATTTAATGTTCAATATCATTAATTAATTAGATCCACATTTCTTTCTCTTGCTAGCCAAGTGTCATTCACAGCTTAATCCAGGAGGGCCGGGAAGAACCAATTCATCAATCATTATTATATATTTCAGGGTTAATCATCACCAATATTTATACACAAGAGAGGCCAAGACATTGAACATACGTTGAAGAATTGGCAGCAGCACTTCTGCACAGTATTGTTCACTGCATATATAGTCCACTGGATTTCGACATGGCATGTTAATTATGTTAAAATAATTAAGATCAATTATAAAAAAAAAAAATACTAGAATTCTGAATAATTTGTATATTATAAGTTCATTGACTTAACCTAAATATAAATAAAGTATATATAGATTAAATTAAAAGTACTATTTTACTTTTAATAAATAAGAATACATATATATTATTTAACAAATTAGTGTATACATTTGTATGCAGAAACACACAGATGTTAGTACGTATAAATAGACGTTAATTACATGATCCGAACGATCTAGAATTACTTAATGCAAAATGACACTCTTTCTTCATAACTAAAAGGGTATATATATCCGCAAACCTAAGCCTCCAAAGCTACATGTTAAAACATATTGATCACGATGGAAACAATGGCTTCAATTAATACAAGATCAGCTCGTTTAAATTAGCGTGTTATTCCTAATTATTTGTTTTTGAAAACTTAAATTTTATCCTTGTATTTAAGATTAATTCAATTAGGTCAACATGAAGAGCTTGCTTTTGTTTTGCATTTTTTTTTCAATCTAGATGTATATTGATTTGTCTAGAAGTAAAATGGTTTTGATGTGCTACCAATAAATGAGGTCAATCTACTAGCTCAGGTAAAATATGTTGACTGTTAAGCAACTATATATATATATATCAACATGTCGACCTGCCATATTGACTGAATTAATTATTGATGTGGAAGTTGGTATCTCGATTTATTAACTTCAGTCTTAGTAGATGTGTCTCTCAACAATATATACAATTAATATCTAGTTCTGTGAGATTTGAATTGATTAACATTACGTACATTGAGCAATCAAAGTAATTTATGCATGCCCAAGACATAAAAAATGCAATTATATATAAATGAATGAGAAAAAAACTAAAAAACTGATTAAATTAGAAAAAAATAATCAAAAAAATCAAATTGTGAAAAAAAACCGGTTAAAATTTTAAAAAAACCATCCGGTTCGGTTTTATTTCAATTTTTTAAGCCTGAAATCGAAAAAATCAAATCTAAATAAAAAAACAAAAAAAAAACCCGAGCCAAACCATCAAATCCGCCAACCAAGTATGAGAATTACCATGTTTGGAGGGTTATTTTGGGAAAGTTAAAACAAAGTTTAATAAATCCTTTTGTTAATCGGTTGTAACTCAATAAGATTATCGCAAATAATTAAAACTAATTAATTAGTCACCTTAATGTAAGACAAAATTAACGACCATATATAGAATATATAATTAATGTGTCAATAAGTACTCCATCCAATACCATGTTAATGAGTTAGTTTGTGATTCAACTGACAACTGTATTTATGTTTTTTGCTCCAAGAAGCTATGCTTAAGGTTTTGTTTTGTTTGAGGTTAAAAATCGAAGGCTAAGTATTAAAGAATGTAAGCAAGTGGTCGGAATATAAAGTCTTAAGAATGTTTGAGCACATGTGTGGTCAGAAATTATTTATAAAGAAGGGATCCAATTTATCTCTAATTAAATATAATAAATAAATAAAGCATTATAATGGGACCTATTTGTTGGGTATGTGTAAAAAGGAGGAAATATAAAATTTGGATTTCAAAAAAAAAAGAAGGTTTTTTCCCTTGAAAATCTTGTTAACCTACCTCAAGAGTGAAGTGTTAACCCCCTTTGACTTCCCCCCTTCCATTAGAGATTACTCAATAAGATATTAAATATTAAGAGATTATAATTTAACTCCCTTTTAATCTAAATCCAAACACCCAATAGCATAAGAAAATATTTATATCCAAAAACACAGCGTAAAGCACACAGACTCTCTCCTTTGAAGCTCTAAGTGCGCAAACAAAAGCAACAACTGTAGCAAGCATCACGCTTTTTCTATGTGGGAGGTGTTATCCACGTTTTTAGACTGCGTGTGGTTTAAAAGTTTCAAGTTTCAACTATCAAGGTTGGCTTGGCCCTTCCTTGTATATATATATTGCGAGGAGGGACAACGGGGCAATACACCTGCCTCACTTTCAGCATAAAGAGTGTAGACAACAGCTGTTTCTTGCATTTTTGTTCTCTCTCCGTAGTGAAAGAGATAAGAGGTCAAGAGAAATGGAAATGGAGGCAAGGAGACATGATAACAAGGGAGAGAGCAAGTGTGTGATTGGTGAGGAGATTACTGTTGATTGGAGAGGCAAACCCTCCAATCCCAACAAGCATGGAGGCATGAGAGCCGCGGCATTTGTTCTTGGTATGTCTTATTCCCTCTCGATCTCTTTCTCACTCAAAACCAAACACTTGTGTGTGTGTGTGTGGTTCTCAGATCTTGGTGTTTCATGGATATTTCTCACTCTTTGCAATAAATGAATTCCCTTTTCCTGGGATGTTAAGCCATAGCTTGAGCTACAACTAGCAAGCATTTAATATGAGATTGTTAGTAGAGGATGTTTTCTTGATTTCGGTAACTTGGTATCAGCTCCTCTTTTGTTGCTCCACTACTATTTTTATTATTTTATGGTTGAACTCATTATTTGGCTATACTAGCTAGCTACATCTCTCTCTATCTCACTATACACATGTTTGATAGTGAAAGCAACAAGAGTCAAAATTTATGAAAATCCCACAGCATAAAGTGAGAATATGACTTGACTCCCTCCCTCCCTCCCTCCCTCCCTCTCGATTTTGTATACTCTTACCTTGGAACACTTGAAATATTTTTTGGCATGGGATTTCAGGGCTTCAAGCATTTGAGATAATGGCAATAGCTGCTGTAGGGAACAACCTCATAACATATGTGATAAATGAGATGCACTTCCCTTTGTCAAAGGCTGCAAACACAGTGACAAATTTTGTTGGAACTATCTTTATCCTGGCCCTCCTTGGTGGTTACCTCTCGGACTCTTATCTTGGGTGTTTCTGGACCATGCTCATCTTTGGTTTTGTCGAACTTTCTGTAAGAGCTCCTTTTTCTTTCAAATGACCTTTTTAATTTCTACTTCCACTTTTTGTCTTTTCGTTCTCCCAAGTACTCTTTCTACGATGGTGGCTGACTCGCTTTTTTAGTTCAATATAATACAAGCCTTACAGATATACATATATTCCCTTCTGTGATTTAAGATAAGACAAACTTCTATATGCAAAGGGGACAAATATTGAAGAATTACGAGGAAAAATTGTCTTTATGTTAATAATGAAGATTCCTTCTAATCAACACATTTTTTTTCGTTTGTTTATTGATTTTGTAGGGTTTCATATTACTATCAGTTCAAGCTCATCTTCCCCAACTAAAGCCACCCCAGTGTAACATGTTGACTGATGGAGAAAACTGCGTGGAAGCGAAAGGAGTCAAGTCCTTTATCTTTTTTGTAGCGCTGTACTTGGTGGCATTAGGGAGTGGATGTGTTAAACCCAACATGATTGCTCATGGAGGTGACCAGTTCAATCAAAGCAATCCAAAGCAATCCAAGAAGCTCTCTACCTACTTCAATGCTGCCTATTTTGCTTTCTCCATGGGTGAACTTTTTGCTCTAACACTTCTTGTATGGATACAAACACATTCTGGGATGGATGTTGGTTTCGGAGTATCTGCAGCTGTCATGGCTATGGGATTGATCAGCTTGGTTTCCGGTAGTCTATATTACAGGAACAAACCCCCTCAAGGAAGCATTTTCACCCCCATAGCTCAGGTAATGCACCTTAACCATTTTCTTTTTTCTTCAATTTGGGGTTTTTAGTGTTTGTGATTGTAATTGAAATCTTAACTCCTGTTGCTTTGCAAGAGCACCAAATGAGCTACATTTGTTGGAGATGCATGTGCTACTGTTCATTATAAGTGCATAGTTTTGTCCTTAAATTCCAGGCCAAGCAATTATAGATGCATACATAGTAAAAAACGTCATTAACATAACAGTAACTGCTTGTTGAATAACATAAGGTTACATAGACAATGACAGAAAGGGTGCTTGCTTACTCATGGTCACATGCGATAAAAGTTGCTCCATCCATTTTTTATCATGGAATAATCATGAGGGTATGTTGGACCTTGCATGTTTTTTAATAATCTAATTGGATTCTATTTGTGGTCTATCTGGGTTTCTCAGGTTTTTGTGGCTGCAATATTAAAGAGAAAGCAAACTTGTCCTTCTAATCCACAGATGCTTCATGGAAGCCAAAACAGTGTGCTCGATAATGGCATAATAGCCCCATCTGCTGACTCTGGCAGTCTAGCTCATACACAAAGGTTCAGGTAATACAGGATTTTTCTGAATTAATTATTAAGCAGAAACAACATGTATTTTTGGATCCATATTTTCCATATTATTTGATCACCAAAGAAAGGGAATTTAATCTGGTTCTTATAAACTGATCTTTATAAATTTGAATCAATCTCTCTTGACCAATAATTTGAACCAGAACATAAAGAAATGGTCATCAATTATAAAATTTCAGGTTCTTGGACAAGGCCTGCATCAAAATTGAAGATGGGACCAATATAAAGGAGAGTCCATGGAGATTGTGCAGTGTCACTCAAGTGGAGCAAGTGAAGATACTGATCTCAGCCATTCCAATTTTTGCCTGCACCATCGTTTTTAACACCATCTTAGCTCAACTCCAGACTTTCTCAGTCCAGCAAGGTGGTGCCATGGACACCCAACTCGCCAAATCCTTCCATATCCCTCCTGCTTCACTTCAATCCATCCCTTACATTATCCTCATCATTGTAGTCCCTCTGTATGACACTTTCTTTGTACCTTTAGCAAGAAAAATCACCGGTCATGAATCAGGAATATCTCCTCTGCAGAGGATAGGAGCCGGCCTCTTTTTTGCTACCTTTTCCATGGTTTCTGCTGCCATTATGGAGAAGAAGAGAAGGGATGCAGCCGTAGATTCCAACAAGATACTGTCCATCTTTTGGATCACCCCTCAGTTTCTAATATTTGGATTGTCAGAAATGCTAACTGCCGTTGGTCTCATAGAGTTCTTTTACAAACAGTCTTTAAAAGGGATGCAAGCATTTTTAACAGCTATCACCTATTGCTCCTATTCATTTGGGTTTTACTTGAGCTCCTTGCTAGTTTCTTTGGTAAACAAGATCACCTCCTCAAGTTCTTCAAATCGAGGCTGGCTCAGTGACAATGATCTCAACAAAGACAGATTGGATCTTTTCTACTGGATGCTAGCAGTCCTTAGCTTCCTCAACTTCCTTAGCTACCTATTTTGGGCTAGATGGTATTCTTACAGTCCAATATCTCTAGCAACCACAACACAACAAGAGACGCTTGGTGATGATCACTTAAACAACTATGGCTTCATCAACTCTTCAAAACATGGTGTGGATGAAAGCATGCCATAACTGATGTTTTTATAGCACTTGATCAGATGAATATGCTTTCATCACACTGTTATAGGCTTCTAATATAGGTACAGGATATAAAAATGTTAAGGGATCTCCCTTTATTACTTGTTCCTTTGTTTTTCTCTTCTTCCTCCTTTTCTTCTGGCCTGGCTGCAGGAGTACACGCATAACAAAAAAAAAAAAAAAAAAAAAAAAATAAAGAATGAAAAGTCTTTTTTTTTTAGTAATCAAGGGAGAAGAATATTGTTAAGATTTAGCTAGTGCCATTACAAAAATAACAAACCAAACTAAAATAAAAATTTATAATGTAAATACAAATGTCTATCCTGAGCATTAGATCACCTTAACATACAATATATTTGAACATCTGGTCAAATCAATACCAATATAAGTAAAATTTCAAAATCTAACTCGAAGCCATGGGGCTAAACAATAAAAAGTAAAATCATAAACTTTATTCCAATCAAGATCAACAACATCAAAAACTAATTTGTTATAGGTAATCCAAATAAACTACAAGATACCATAACAAAGCGTATAGATGGCTTTGCATTGATATTTTCCATGTAACAAATGATTCCATTCCTATAAAAGAAGTAGAATAGTCTTCGGCATACATCCATCATACCCAATCCATTGCAAAAAACGATTCCAAAACCTCCAAGTCACATATCAATGAATAAAAAGGTGATCAACGGTCTTCGTTTCCATACCACGAAAAGAACAAGCATCATCATAATTAATAATTCTTTGTAAACAAGAAATCCCCTAGTACTCAAACTATCTTGCAACAACAATCATATAAACATCTCAATTTTAGGAGGAAATATACATTGCTAGAGTAAAGTACCAAAATTCTCAGATCTTGGATGTTGAATATCATCAATGAGAGCACAAGTCAAATTGACTGTGAAAATCCCATTCTTCTTTAACTGCCACATCTTTTTGTCAACTGAATCAAAAGGCTCTTGGGAAAATTTGCCTAAAAAACTCAAGACAGAATTCCCTTAGCCGTGCAGCAATAGATAGATTACTCCCTATTTCAGCAAGAAAAGACTCCAACTGATGCAAACCTTGTGATCACATGGTTACATAACCTACAATTAAAATTAAGATCTAATCCTAGAAAGTTAAAATAGGTTTAATAGGAGTGTGACACAATGAAAACCTGTTTTAAGACACCAACACTATTGAAATAAAGTCAAATAACACTACAAAACTTGTTAATATTTGATAAGTCAGATTTAGTTCATTCAAGAACTAAAGAATACAAGAATTACTTTCACACAAGTTTTAAAAAAATGCTTTGAATTCTTATTGATCTAAAAGTCTCATCTTTAGGCTTTGTAAGGGTTAAAATACTTATGAAAATATAACCTTAATGGAATGATTTGGCCCACTTATAAAATTAACCCAAAAATTCTAAATTGAAAAGCCTATAACCTGATTTAAACAAGCCTTGGATCTTAGCTGAAAACAAAGTATTAATTAAGTCCAAACAAGCCTTAATTATAACTAATAAAATAAAATAAAACCCATAATAATAAATCCATGTTCTACCGTGAGAAGAAGAGAAGGAAAGAAAATATTATATAACTGATTTAAGGCTTATTTATAGCCTTTCATACACCCATTAATCTTAGAAACTAAAGAAAAGGTAGTCGCCTTTGTTGTTTTCAAGTTGTAGTAAGATTATGATCTCAGACTTATTTTTTTTTTCTTTTTTTGAAAGGAAAGTAATTGCTAGTATTAATTTCCTTTTTTGCAGCCTCTTATGATCCTTCTAATACTAGGAAACATAATTAAAGTTGCTGGAATAATTTCCTTGCATAATTAGAAAGCTTTGTTGTCATTTTATGTCCCAAGTTAGCTTGAATTATTTTGTTTCTTTTTTTACCATGTTTTCTTCTCACCTCATAGCCTAAATAAGGTTGGATTGGGCTACTCTTACACATGAATAAGATGTACCAAGCCTCATTTTGATGCTTTCATGAATCCTTCAAATTTGATTTGGTCAAAACCTTTAAAAACAATGCATTTAATGCCTTGTGGAAGTCTTCTTTGAACAAAAAAAACATGATCACTTTTATTCTTAACTTTATGGACCGCCTCATTGGCAATCATGAACCCATCTAAAATATGTCTTCATGCAAAAAAACTAGTTTGAAAGACACTAATAACACTAGTAAGCACATATTTAAGGATAAAAGACAACAATTTAGCCATAATTTTGTACAATCCGTTGATGAGACTAGTAGAGGAGATTTCTTTTTAGGAATTTACACCACAAATGAGGATCTAATCCCTTTAGAGAGTTTTTCATTATGAAAAAAGCTACTAGCTATAGCAAAGATGTCTGAACTGAGAAGAGACCATGTTTTTTTGTTAAAGGAGAAAGTAAACCCATTTGGTCCTTGAGTCTTGGACTCATCACAATTTCAAACAACCTGTTTAACCTCTTCTATGGAAGGAAGATGCTTTAGTCAAGCCGAATCAATAACTAAATGTTTTTTAAAACCCGAAGCACCAGCAATAGCAACTCTATCAGCATTCGACACAGAGAACAAATAAGAGAAAAAAGGAATTGGCGCCTCTTTTACATAAGTAGGAGAGGAATGAATTTGGCCATTATATTCAATGCTTACCCGTTTGGCATTTTTTCATTCGCTAAAATTGAGTGCGGTTTGTACTTTTTGGATCGTTTTGATGTGCTGATGTCAAAAATAATTTTTAAAAAATAAAAAAACATTATTGGCATGCTTAAAAAGCTATTTGAAAAGCAACCGCTACCACACTCCCAAACACTGATGGAGCTATCTAAAAGGAAACTTTCAAGTCAACTTGTGTTGAGCATAAAGCTATCTAAAAGCTCAAATCAGCTTTCAAGGTTTCAATGATATAGTGGAGATGCAACTTGGTGGGAGAAAAGAAGATGCCCGTTACAAGGAAGGGTTCCAAAGAAGATCCATTGCATTCTCCTGAATTTAGTACTTCTTAATTTATGCACATCAATGTCATAACCAATCCTCGATCACGGGGACCTCGTCACTTTTCTTGGATTATAAAAAAAAGGAATTTGCTAGTGCTCCTCAGGAAAGGTCTTTTCGAGCAACCTAACTTCTACAAAGTGATGGAAGTGTACATATGGACATAATCAAAGCATCTACCAGTAAAGTCCAAAGGCAAAATCGATGCCATGTGTGTGTGAGAGAGAGAGAGAGAGAGAGAGAGAGAGCCTAATAGAAAATGTAATGGAGAAGTTCCCGTCAGGAAATGTACAACAAAAAAACATGCCTCAAACATGTCTAGATATTGGAGCTAGGTCCCTCCCTGCACAAACCTTTTGCTACCTGTTTTTATCTAACACCTCTGGCTAAATACTCATCAAGATGTTGGCTAAAAACAGGCAAAAACATGGTCCCCCCTTCAAGAAATTGGAGCTCCTCCCTTTTGGTCAAGGATCATGTAATAGCTGGTTTTACTCCATTCAGAGTACATGGAAAAAGGAAAAAAAATCCCCTCCCCTCCCTCCAAAAAAAAAAAAAAAATTATCTTCAAAAGTATACTAATTGCACTCGAAGCTTTTTTTCTTAGCTTGAACACGTTCCCTTTTAGCGTTTGTTAACATAAAACAAATTCCTACAAATTCAAGTCAAATTTAACTCTAGTTTATCAGATCAATCTTTTGTTGTCAAAATGAAAGATGATTGGGTTAATTTTAATTTACTTCCTTGAAGTTTGGCACGAATCCATTTTTAATTTGTCCCAAAGGTTTCGATTTTATTTATATCCTCGTTGATGTTTCTATTCATGAATCTAGAGCAAGTTACTCAACATTAATTCTCTAGTAAAATTTGTCTATTGTGTTCTTCCTTCTCCATTTGCATTTATTGTGTGATTTCAAATAAAAATTTTAGTTTGCATTAAGTTAGTGGTGATATTATTAGATTTCAGGCATCTTATTTTCATCTGAAAAAGAAAAAGGAAAATTGTATAACTCTGTGAATATATGGTTAATCACGAAGAAGCTATCACTGGGGAAGGAATCGTAAGGTACTTTCAGTTGGATCAAACGTACCCCCTCGCTGCTCCGCATGTCCTCCACCCACAGCCCACCTGGCCTGATCTTTTCTTCCATGCTTAAAATGGCCAGAAGTCCATCGATTGGTTTCATATCCTTTGTCACGTATTCTATAGAACAACTCCAGAGCTCATGCTTAATTAGCAACCTCAACAAAAAGTTATGAGTGTGTAGATGTCACGGGGGAAGCACTGTTCAATCACCTCTTCCAAGTATCCAGCACTCACTTCAAGATGACCAGAAAATGCACCATAGGAGGCCAGGGTTTGGAAGATCGGAAGGTGTCTCATTGTGCACATTTCTAGATCGAACCCAAGCCTCGTATAGCTCTTTAATTACTCCTCAGGGAATGCCAAGGAAGAACATTACCGATCGATAAAGGATGTAAACCAACGCTGGCATCCCTTCGAGTCGTAATATTTACCACAATATCATGCTTTTTGGTTTGAGCACAGCAACTTTACAACAGCATCATAACATTCCATGCTTGGAACCATTTCCTTACTCTGCATTCCCTTCAGAAAAAGCAATTCAATGCAAGATCGGTTCTTTTGACGCCGCAGAGCCCAACAACCATGGAATTGTACAGCTTTACATCCATCTTGCTATCATGCGTTGCTTTAAAGAAATTTAGAGCATCAGAAATTCTTTCGTTCCTCAGATAAGCCATCAACGTAAGAACGTGAGAGCAAACATTGGGTTTGATTCCATTTCTCTGCATCATCTCAAATATCTCTGGCTAGTTCAGGTTTCTTGCCGTACCCATCTCCATCAATGAAGGAGTTATAAACCATAGAGTTGGTTTCATGACGGGGCAGTTGCATCTCCAGCAATTTGAAGAAATGTATTTCTGTTTTTTCCATATCACATAGACAGCAAATAACAGCTCTGAATAAATTCCGAGTTGGCTGGTGACCCTTATCCTGCATTTCAATAAGAAGTCTGCAAGAAAAATCTCCCCTATTGGACCTGTTAAAACCATGAATCAAGCTTGCGTAGTAGCTTCCTTAGCAACTGTATTCCTTCTGTTAAATTCCCCATGCATCACATAACCATCTTCAACCCTCCCAGCCCTACATAATTCTGATATGAACTTGTTGCAGGTGGAATCACTGAATGTAAAATTCTTTGATAGAGCAAGAAGAACTAAGTCTATCATCATATCAAGCTTCCCTTGTCTACAAAAAGCGTCAGCAAGTATAGAAAATGTTATTTTACCAGGGAAATAACCTTGCCCAATAGAATCCTTCGGAAGAGAATAAGCTTTACCAGAGGAACCCTCCATACATAGAGACTTGAAAAGATAATTATAAACCATGGTATTACGAGAGAATTCAAACCACCCCAACTTGGGCTTGTACAACTCTGTTTGATTTTCAGGTTTCTAAAGAAGAGTTTGTAGAAGAGTTTTGCTGAGAAGAATTCTTGTATCTCTTTTTTCTACTGTTTCATTAGTGCAGAAACTCTGTTTTTATACACATTACATATAATTAATAACAGAATCCTAGATTTTAGGAATCAATTCATCTCAACCATTCATTAATTGAGAACTACGATTCTTACACATATAAGAATTGGTTTGTAACAAAAATTAACAGAAAAAACAACTATAACAACTATAACTACTTTAATTGTCTTTAACTGTTTTTAACTATTGTAACTACTTTGTAACATAAACTTCTTCTATTCCTTCATTCTTGATTCCTCTTGTTATCACCACAGGATTGACTTCTGAAGCTTTAACAAGTAACCAGCTTATCTTTCAACAATCTCTCCTAAGTTGCTTACTGGTTTAACTCCAAGATTCAATCCTAATTGCTTGAATCTGTCTTTAGACAATGCCTTCGTGAAAATATTAGCAAGTTGTTCTTCATTTATGCAAAATTTCATGTCTATTACTCCCTTTTGCAGAGTCTCTCTTATGAAATGATACTTCCTATTTCTGTGTCTAGTTCTTTGATGAAAAACAGGATTTTTAGCCATTGAAATTGCTGACATGTTATCATAGAACAAAGGTGTTGCTTCAACTTGCATTTCATCAAAATCATCAAGAACAAATCTTAACCAAATTGCCTGAGCTGTTGCTTCAGATGCTGAGACATACTCAACTTCTGCAGTTGATAATGCCACTGTGTTTTGTTTCACAGAAGCTCAAGAGAATGCTCCACTTCCAAAAATGAATGCATAACCAGAGGTGCTCCTATTGTCATCTTCACTTCCTGCCCAATTTGCATCACAAAATCCAATAAGAGTTGCTGACTAGTCTCTTACATATTCAATGCCATAGCTGAGAGTTCCTTGCACATATATTATAACCCTTTTTGCAGCTCCCATATGAATTTTGGTAGGGCCATTCATGAACCGTGATAGCAAACTGGCAGCATACATTAGATCAGGTCTTGTTGCTATTAAATATAGTAAGCTTCCTACTATTTTTCTGTAGAGTCTTTCATCAGCCAGCTCACTCCCATCAACCTTTTTCAGTTTCTCACTAATGGCCAAAGGAATCGAGACTGGTTTGCAATCCTCAAGCCCAAACTTCCTAAGCAAGGATTTTGCATACTTGCTTTGATGGATGAATACTCTTTGATTAGTTTGCAGTATTCCCATACCTAGAAAATGATGAAGAAGTCCAAGATGAGACATCTCATATCTTTGCATCATTTCTCTTTTAAATTCACTAAGCATCCTTTCATTATTGCCACTGTAGACAATGTCATCAACATAGATTGAAACAATGATCAAGTTACCTTCCCGATCAGACCTTGTATACAAGGTAGCTTCACTTGTGCTCCTTTTGAATTTGCACATAGAGAGGTATGCATTAATCTCACTGTAATAGGCCCTTGGTACCTACTTCAATCCATATAAAGCCTTCCTTAGTTTGTAGATTTTGTGTCCTGCATTCTTTACTTCAAACCCTTCAGGCTGCTCAACATACACATCTTCCTTAAGCACACCATTTAGGAATGTTGACTTGACATCCAACTGAAACAACTTCCACCCTTTTTGTGCTGTAAGTGCAATAAGAGTTCAAATTATGTCTAACCTTGCTACTGGTGCAAAGGTTTCATTATAATCAATTCTAGATTTCTGTGCATATCCCTTTGCTATAAGTTGAGCCTTGTGTTTTTGTATTGTTCCATCAAGATGAAGTTTGGTTTTGTACACCCATTTCACTCTTATAACAGGTTTATCCATTGGTCTCTCCACCAATTCCCAAGTATTGTTCTTCTCTATCATTTCCAGTTCCTCCTTCATAGCCTCCTGCCAGGCTTTATCTCCAGCAACTTCTTGGTAAGTCTCATGTTCTGTGATGCACATGTGACACCTTGTATATATATCTTCCAAGGTTTTTAATTTTACTAGAGTAGAGCTAGGTGTAGATTGTTGATTGTTATCACTACCAATATCTTCAACTAACTCTCCAACTGTAGAATTTGGATAAGAACATTCAACATTATCAGATTGGATTGCAACATAATGCTCTTCAGGATTTTCACCTTTAGCTTCATCTACTTCAAGGTTGAGAGGCATATGCATTTGATTCATCTGATTTCTTCCCTAGTTCCATGACTTATCCTCACTAAAGATCACACTTCTTGAGAGAACAATCTTCTTAGATTTCAGATCATGCACTCTATATCCCTTTTCATAACTACCATATCCAACAAAGACTCCTTTACTAGCTTTGCTATCCCATTTCTGCCTTAGAGAAGATGGGATATGTGTGTAGCACAAATAACCAAACACCTTTAGGTGCTTGACTCCTGGGTTTCTTCCTGTGAAGGCTTCAAATGGTGTTTTTTCCATAACTGATGTTATGTAACATTTGTTCTGAAGATAAACAGCTGTACTCACAACTTCTACCTAGAAAAACACTAGCATTTTTTTTTTAATCAACATTGACCATACCATCTTACAGATTGTCCTGTTTCTCATCTTTGCAACTCCATTCTGTTGAGGAGAGTATGCAACTATCAGTTGCCTCTCAATTCCTTGTTTTACACATAATTCTTAAAACTCATTTGAGGTATATTCACCACCTTTATCACTCTTTAGCTTCTTCAATTTATACCAACTTTGTAGTTCAACAAATGCTTTAAATTTCTTGAACACATTTAGTGTATCAAATTTATTCTTGAGGAAGTATACCCAACACATTCTTGAGTAGTCGTCAATGAGTATGATGAAGTATCTGTTCCCCCCAACTGATTCATTCTGCATTGGTCCACATAGGTCTGTGTGTATTAGTTCCAGTGGATAGCTTTCTCTCCATGATTGTTCTTTGTCAAATTTCTCCCTGTGATGTTTGCCTGAAGCACATCTTGCACACACATCTTCCACTTCTGTCAATACAAGAAGTCCACATACTATCTCCTTTTACTACATCTTTTTCATGCTAGCAAAGTTTAAGTGTCCCAGTCTTCTATGCCATATCCAGGAATCCTCAATCACTGAAGCTTTCCTTGCTGCAGGTGTGATGGACTCAAGTGAAAGGGGAAAGCATCAATTTCCTCCCATGATCACTATTGCTACAACATTGTTGAGACTTTCATCATCAAATATCACTGCTTTGTTACCTCCAAAAAGAATATAATAACCATGCTCCATCATCTGGCCTACACTTAATAGGTTTTCATCCAATCCGGGAATAAGCAGCACTTCTTTTATGTATCTCTTCCCATGTTGAGTCTCCACAACCAATATGCCTTTTCCAGTTGCTTGCACTGAGCCCATCTTTACTTTGCAGGTCACTGTTCTATCGATGTTGATTAGTTCAGATTCTTAAGATGTCATGTGGTTGCTGCAGGCACTATCCACAAACTATACCTTTCTGTCTTGCAAGCTTGTAGAATGGCAAGCATAGAACATGGTTCTAATGGTTCTTTTGTATAATTTGCTAGTTGTTTGTGACTATGACTTTCACAGTCTTTTGCAGTATGGCCAAACTGATTGCATCTTCCACATCTTGGTTTTCCTTTATGTCTACACAGTCCAAAATGTTGCTTCTGGCAGACTTGACACTGTGGTTTTACACTTGCTTAACTACTTCCCCAAGCAGTGTTGTTCCAACTTGAATTGTTGTAGTTATTTAAGTTTTTGTTTGGAGTCCAATTTGATCCCCTCCTATCTTGTGATTGCCATTTTTGAGTAGATCTGCCTCAGAAACCCTTGTGTAAATTATAGGCTTGATTGTTTCCAACCTTTAAACTGCTAAAGGCTTTCTCTGTTCCTGTTAGTTTGTCCCTTTCATCATGCAGATCCTCCCTCTTATCATAAACTTTGACAGATGCAATGACTTTTTCTGCTCTTAGAACATCAAGATCTCGTGTCTCTTCAATGATTGACACAATGGACTTATATCTTCTACTTAGACTCATTAGCAGTTTTTGCACAATTCTGGTTTTTGATACATCTTCTCCTAATGATTTCAGGTTATTCACAGTTGCAAAGAATTTAGCTAGATATCCATCTAAGCTTTCACCTTTTGACATTCTTATGTATTCAAAGTCTGCTCTAACTGCTTGAAGTTTCATAGCTCTAACCTTTTTATCTCCTCTGAATTCTCTACTCAAAATGTCCCAAGCTCCTTTTGCATTCTTCTCATTTCTTATGCGTGGGAAAAGGTCATCTATTAATGCTCCTTGTATGAAGCTTAATGCCTTTGCATTCTTAATTTTGTTCTCTCTAGAGTTTGTGGATGTTTGCAAAGTAGTTTGCTCAGCTTCACTCTCTTCATCACCTGATCCATTTGCAACCTCAAGTAATTGATGAGGTTGTATACCAACTTCTATTACGTCTCATAGATCGAATGCTATAAGGATTGTCTCTATTTTTACAGCCCAAAAATCATAATTTGTGCCATTGAACTATGGAGTTCTTAGATCTCCTACAACAGAGCTTGATCTTACCATTTTTGAGTAAGCAACAGTTTAATCAATCTATTTTCACAGTTTACGCCCCTCTTAGGATTCAGTTTCAGTACTTTGATACCATGTTTGATTTTTAGGTTTCTAAAAAAGAGTTTGTAGAAGAGTTTTGCAGAGAAGATGAGAAGAATTCTTGTATCTCTTTTTTCTACCGTTCCATTAGTGCAGAAACTCTACTTTTATACACATTACATGTAATCAATAATAGAATCCTAGATTTTAGGAATCAATTCATCTCAATCATTCATCAATTGAGGGCTACGATTCTTACACATGTAAGAATCGGTATGTACCAGAAATTAACAGAAAAAACAACTATAACAGCTATAACTACTTTAACTGTCTTTAACTGTTGTAATTACTTTGTAACAGAAATTTTTTCTATTCCTTCATTCTTCTCGTTATCACCACAAGATTGACTTCTGAAGCTTTAACAACAAGTAACCAGCTTATCTTTCAACAAACTCATGTGCAACATTTACCATTCCAGCTTTGCAAAAGAAATAAAATGCAGCATTCATGGAGAAAAGTATTAGTAGAAAGCTGATTCTCCTTCATCTCAATCAACAAATCATAAACATTCTCAAGATGGTTATCCTTGAGTAACCTAAAAAGCAAGAAATTACACTGAGAAACATCTGGAACGCAACCTACTAAGGACCCTTGCTCTTCAGGAATTGGGGAGCCGCATCAATATCTCTAGATTGAACAAGATTCGTTAACCAAATTCCACAACCAGGCTCCATTGGAACCTCCCCCATCTCGCTAATTTCCTTAAACAACTTGCTACTTTTAACAAGTGAAACATTTTGACAAAACCCATCAACTAGAAAACTCAAAGCCTGTGCATATCCAAACCTATCACCGCTTCTACACTAGTTACCCTTACCCTCATCCATCAATTTCTCTTTACATAAATACTTAACCTTCAAAAACAGGGTAACAACATTCCTAAAACCCCTCGACGAGATCAACTTTATAGACATGCCTCAAAAGCCTTAAGAAAACCGTGTTCAATCAAAGAATTGAGAAGCACATGATAAGAGAAAGTATCCATATCATGACCTTGGAAACGCGTTCTAGCAAGCAGTTGGAGTGCAACATCTAGTTTGCCAGCAACAACAAAACCTATTACCAAAAAAGTATGAAATGTAACATTACGATGAACATTAAAATCTCTCGTCCATTTATAAGCCTCTAAGAGATTAAGAATCTTATTCATCCCTTTTGATTTTGACAATATCTTTAAAAAAGCATGATAAGCAACACAAATGTGTTATCAGCGAAGTAGGGAGAAAAAGAATTCTTATTTGAATTCAAATTAATTACTTTTCATTACTCATCGTTTTACTTAGTTCCCTAAACACATCGTTTTACTTAGTTTGTTAGGGTGCCAGCATTAAGAACATGCCACACGCCTATAAGTGTGAGATGATAGAATTTCCATTCAGTTATAAAGTGTAACAAAATGCATGAATTTACACATGCAAAGAAAATGAATAACAAATGACATTCCTTGAAGTCTGGAACTCTACCCTCCCTTCATCCTCTGTGAATTATTCCTCGCAGCCACCATGGCTAAACACTGAGGCACAACACCCCAGTCTAAACCCTCCACCAGCCATTCATTCCCCTCCTCCACTAGTTCCCATACAAGTAGGCACCATAAGTGTTTCACCCATAACAGCTGGTATCAGAGCAGACCATCCTCGGACCACCACCATGCCACCAGACACCAGATCAACAGAGTTTAAATGCATGGAAGAGTCCATAACAGTAGTAAGGCAAGATAGTGGCCAGAAATATGAGATGCTGATGAATACACTAAAAGGACAAAGTATAAAAGTCGATCAAACTATCAAAAACCAAGGAGCTCAGATCAACGATATTAGGAACATAATAGGAACCATGACATAACAGATAGAGTTTACCTTGCTAAAACTATCTCACACTTCAAAAGACTATAGCCATAACATGGCAAGGCACACCCTAATTCCAGGAGTAGAGGGCAGAAATAAAGGGTTGTAGGAGGACATAATACCTTCAATAAGGATATTTCTATCCAATTTTTGACCCATGTTTTGATAAATAAATAAAAAATATAAAAATAAAAGTGATAACATAGAGCATGGGGGGCTAATATTAAGGAAACAATATGTCAAGGAGATAATTACTAAATCATAAATAATTTGATTTGATTTGTGCTGGTTATGGAAAATAATCACTACAATATAAAATACCATAGATATATAATTTGATTCGTGCTGTTATGGAAAATAATAACTGCAATATAAATTGCTATATACATAGGATTTGTTGGTGCTGGTTATAGAAGACAATCTCCGCAATAATTATTATAATATTTCTTTAAATAGCACACGTAGAAATTTTCTATATAAGTGAACCTCCAACAATATTTTAGGAGGAGAAAAATATTCAAAAGAGGGGAGAAAAATTCACAAGGAAGCAATTTAGAGATAAAAATAGAGGGCAAAAAAAAAAAATAATAACCCTATTCTCTTTATTAAAAAAAAAAGGCTATAGTGGCGGCCCCTAACCTTGGCCAAAAACAAGCCAACAATCCGGCACCCCCCTCCCCTTTGATATATATATTTTTCTTTCCTAAACCTCTAGCCAATCCCCTCTCTTTTGGACAAAAGCCAGAGAGCCGCCGGACACTGCCTCCCTTCCCCCTCTCCCAGACAACAAAAGGCAGCTACTCATCCTCTCTTCTTCTTCCACAAAGCCCCGTCTCTTCCCTCATCTCTCTCAAACAGACTCAGCTGTTCCTGTCTCCCATTTCACTCTCAAACAACCGTTCCACCATCGTCCCTCTCCTCTTTCAGCCGGTCAAAAAAACCCATACACACCCATCTCCTCCACACAGGAGCAGCCCAACAGCCGTTCCTTTCTTCCTCAGACCGAACACAACGGTAGCCCCCGATGTATTCTTCAGCTGCTCTCGTCTCCGCCTCAGCCACGGTCTCCCTCTGGCTGGCCGTTTCGGCTTCTTCTCACTGCCGATCCAACATGCCCATTGCCAACCGAACAACCACTCCCATCTCAAGAGCAGCTTCAGCAGCCATGCGCACAACAGCAAGGACGGCCCCATAGCTACCCCAATCGCCCGATCTGACATCGGCAGAAAGTAGGACAAACCAGGAGGAGAGAATAGAACGCTTTAAACAGATCTAAAAAAATACCCAAATAAAATCGACTGCCTGTGTTTTTTTTCTTCTTTTGTAGGTGACAGTGAACTAGATCCCACTGTTTCCAGTTTTTTCCTCATGGCGGCACGTGAACCCACGCGCCACCATTGTTTTTGTGGTCCAGAAGTCTTCCTAGCAGCTTCCTGGATTTTTTTAGGGGCTATTATGTAATTTTTGAACTGTGTAATGTGTTGTTTGATTTATTTTGAATTTTTGTGATTTGTAAGTTGTAAATGTGAAAAAAAAAATAATAAAAAAGATATGAGTGTGTTTATTTTTTTTTATGTATGTTATTGAATTATAAAATTAAAAAGGATAAAAAAATTAATTTAATGTTTTAATTTGTATATAGTCAAGTATCTGAAGGAAAAATAAAATCATGTTGTATTTCCTGTGAAAATGTAAGAACATGTTTCTACATACTTTTTGGGATTTAATAACTGATTTATTAAAGCCTTAAGAATTTGACTAATATGTGTTTTGTTGACTTTAATTGCGATTAACTGTGATGTGTGTATTTTATAAAGAAAATACAAAAAAAAAAAAATGTTAAAAAAATGTTTTTTTTTTGTGTTGCATACGGCTAATACCCTAACATGTTTTGAACGTTCTTTTTATATAAAAAATATTGGAAATTTTAAAAATATGTTTTCGCATGGATTTCTTAAACACAAAATTTTTTTTCTTGCATTTCTGAATTTTACAACATGTTTGTAAAACTTCAAAGGGTGCTGGCTAATATTCCAAAAAAATATAAAAATCTTATTTTAGGGAGAAATCATCTATCATTCACCATTAATGTTTGGATAAAGAAATTCTAAAGGGATGAATATCCAAAATATTATTGGGAATAACTTATTATTATTCACTGTTAATATTTGGATAAAGAAGCACTCAGTGGTAAATATCCAAAATAATTTTCTAGGAATAATAAGTCACCACATATCCTTGAAAGAAGCCTTGATTATAGTCGAGGACACTTCAATTTTTGACTCCACGGTTTACGAGCCGTGAGAGTATGAAACACTAAGGTACAAATAGGCTTTTAAAGCACCCTGAATTTCCTTAGATTTCTAATTTTTGTCCCTCTTCCTTGCGATTTATGAGTCGCAAACTCTTGAAATACTAAGGGAAAAATAAGCTTTTAAAGCACATGGAATCTCCTTGGATTTCTATCTTAATAAATTTTGTTTGAATCAAACCTAGAAAAACTAATGGGATTAGAAAACGCCAACACCATAGCAATTATAAGGCAAACCAAACCAAGCAGCTTACCGTAGGTAGGGTGTACTAGGGGTACTAATACCTTCCCTTTATGCAACCAGTCCCTTGCCTTAGAATCTCTGAAAAATTAGTTAGGGTTCCTAGTGACCAAAATACTAGGTGGTGACTCTAAAACAACCAATCAAGCAAAACAAACAAAAAAATCGCCATCAAACATTGCGCAGGGGACGTGTGACAAGGGAAGATGTGCACAAATGGCTTTTTAAATGCACATAATACTTTGATATGGAAGATGTGGCTGATTCAGAAAAATTGCAAATAACATCTTACTATTTGGATGGAGTTGCTCTTTATTGGCATCAAAACTTTCTAAGAAGTTTGGGCAATCAAAAGGCATCATGGGAGGACTATGTTGAGGCTATTTTTTATTGGTTTGGAGGACAACACGACCCTCTAGAAGAACTGATGGAGCTTAAGCAATGAGGAGAATTGGAAGAATACATCCAAGAGTTTGACATCATGTGGAATAAGACAGAAATAAGTGAGAAGCAAGCCTTAGTAATATTCTTAGGTGGGTTGGAACTAGAAATAAAGAACACGGTTAGGATGTTTGAGCCCAAAACCGTTAAACATGCTTATAATCTAGCTAGGTTGCAGGCCAATACTTTAGCATATAGGGAATCTCCTAGCTATGTCAAGAGGTTCCCTAGTGGTTTCACAAACCATCCTTCCCAAACCAATGCTAACTTTTCCCTAAACACCACAAATAACATTACAAACACCTATCCTACTCCACAAAAAACCACTACACCCTCCTAGACTAATAACCCTAGCAACAGTTACAATAAAAACCACATTAAACCCACAAAATCCATTAGAAGCCAAGAGTTCGAAGATAAGAGGCTGAAGGGGTTGTGTTTTTGGTGTGATGACAAGTTTGTACCTGGTCATAGATGTAGGAACAAAATGGTGTATTCACTCATTGTCGTGGAAGAAGAAGATAGGGGTGCTGGAGGAAGAGTTACTAGAAGAAGAATCCAATGTAAGGGAGCTCACCCCTCATATTTCCTTGGATGCTCTTGAAGGAACCATAGGGCTCAACACCTTGAAGGACAATGGAAAAATAGATAAGACAACAATTTATATTTTGATAGATTCAGGCAGCACCCACAATTTCTTAAACACAACTATAGCCTTTAAATTTTAGTACCAGTTGACAACGATTAAATCAATGATCGTGCAAGCAACCAATGGCGAGAAGATGGTATGCTAGTCCATGTGCAAGGGGCTAAGATGGAAGATGTAAAGGATAAGCTTCCAGGTAGATGTGTACATCATCGAGCTCAGCAATTGTGAGATGGTGTTGGGAATACAATGGCTTTCCTTGTTAGGGGACGTATTGTGCAAGTACAAGCACTCATTGATGTCCTTTGATTGGTAAAGGCAGAGGATCTTACTTAAGGGAGAAAATCCACCCAAGTTCTAAACTATTGAATTGAAACAGTTGATTTTCTTAGTTGGAAATCACAAACAAGTGGCGGGTTACTTCTTATGTAGTCTAAGCACAGTTGAGGAGGAAAAATGAGAGGCAACAGGTTTAGTAACACTGGCTTCTCAGTTTGATGACATCAAGGATAATCATCTGCAACATCTACTCTATTCATACCAGGATTTATTCGAGGAGCCTAGTGGACTGCCACCACCTAGAGCTCACGATCATAGAATTCCTTTTAAGACTGGGAGTGAAGCAATCAATTTACAACCCTATCGTTACTCAAGACTATAGAAGGATATCGTAGAGAGGATGGTAAAATAAATGCTCGAAGCTAGGATCATCAGGACTAACAACAATCCTTTCACATCCCCAATGATCCTAATTAAGAAGAAAGATGCCACATGGAGATTTTGTGTGGATTACAAGGCACTGAACAAGCTTACCATCAAGGACAAATACCCCATTCCAATGATTGAAGAACTGTTGGAGGAATTAGTGGGAGCAACAAAATTTTCTAAGATCAACCACAAGTCATGGTATCACCAAATCAGAATGATTGCAAGGGAAGAATTTAAGACAACCTTCAGGACTCACAATGGCCATTATGAATTCCCAGTCATGCTGTTCAGCCTAACCAATGCCCCAGCTACTTTCTAGAGCCTTATGAATGAAGTTATCAAGGCTCATTTAAGGAAGTTTATTCTGGTATTTTTCGATGACATTTTGGTTTATAGTCGCACCTTAACCAATCATTATAAGCACCTCAAGATAGTCCTAGAAATATTGAGAGGGCATCAGTTAGTTGCCAAGGCCACCAAATGTTTTTTCAGCAAAAGTCAATTGGAATATTTGGGCCATATTATTTTAGCGCAGGGTGTGGCAACCGACCCTCTCAAGATACAGGCCATTATAGATTGGCTGATTCCTATCAGTCTAAAAAAACTAAGGGAATTTTTGGGGATGACGAGATATTATCGAAGATTTGTTAACGGTTATGGAAGCATTTCTAAGCCACTTACTTATCTATTGAAAAAGGGAGCCATGGGGTGGAATGAAGAATCTACCCAAGTGTTTACCCTCTTGAAGAACTTAATGACCAGTGCCCTGATCTTAGCTTTACCAGATTTCAACAAACTATTCTTAGTGGAAACAGACACGTCCAAGGCAGGAATAGGTGCAGTTTTAATGCAAGAAGAACATCCCCTTGCTTTCATAAGCAAATCTCTGGGACTGAAACAACAGAGCTTATTTGTTTATGAGAGGGAGATGATGGTGATTATACATGCAGTTAATAAGTGGAAACATTATTTATAGGGACAACACTTCCACATTTAGATAGACCACATCAACCTCAAGTACCTTCTACACCAAAAGTTAACAACTCCAGCTCAACATTTATGGTTAGTTAAACTTTTGGGGTATGATTACGACATTGAATACAAGTAGGGGATGAAGAATGTCCTTGTCGATGCCTTATCCAGGATTCCAAGCAAGGACCTATATGCTATGACAACTTCCACTATTTCTACCAATTTAATGGAGGATATCAGACAGTCTTATGCCAATGATTCAACCATAGAACCAATCATTCAAGATCTACAACAGTCGACAACTTCTCATCCACAGTACACTTGGGTGAATGACCATCTTAATAGGAAAGGAAAGGGGGTGATAGGGAAAATGATGATTTGCGAATGAAACTCATAGCTATGTTCCACAATTCAGTCATGGGGGGCACTCAGGAATGACAGTTACTACTAAGACAGTGGGAAGCTTGTTCAACTAGAAGGGGCAGTAAAAGCATATAAGGCAATAGGGAATGCCATGTTTTCCAAAGAAACAAACATGACAATAAGGCCAGCCCAGGACTTTTACAACCATTACCAATTCCATTCGCACCCTTCATTGACATCAGTATGGACTTCATTGATGGTCTATCTAAATCAAAGGGAAAAGAGGTCATTATGGTGGTGGTGGATTGATTTAGTAAGTATGCTCATTGCATGGCACTAAGCCATCCATATTCTTCTCCTATGGTTGCCAAAGTATTTATGGAAAATGTGTACAAACTCCATGGGTTACCTGCTTCTATCACTAGCGACAGAGACCCGATGTTCCTTAGTAGATTTTGGAAGGAATTGTTCAGTATTCAAGGAGTTAATCTACACTATTCTACAACTTATCACCCATAGACGGACGGTCAAACAGAGATAGTTAACAAAGGCATAAAGCACTACTTGAGATGCATGATGGGGGATTGTCCAAATCAATGGGCAAGGTGGCTACCTCTAGCTGAGTGGTGGTATAATACCAATTACCACTCAACCACAAAAATGACCCCTTACAAAATCGTATATGGGTTTCCTCCCCCCATACATATTCCATACTTCCCTAGGGATTTAGCAGTAGCTTTAGTAGATGAATACTTAAGCACTAAAGGAAGAGGTGATTAACAAAATTAGAGGGCATTTGCAAATTGCTCAAAACAGGATGATCATCAGTGCAAACAAGAAGCGAAGCAACAAGAGTTTTGAGGTCAAGGACTATGTTTACCTAAAGCTACAGCCATACAGACAACAATCTTTTTCACACAGATCATCACAAAAGTTAGCTGCAAAATATTATGGTCCTTACTAGGTGGTTACCAAAGTAGGATCTGTCGCCTATAAGCTTAATCTGCCAACCTCTTCCATGATCCATCTTGTGTTCCACGTGTCCTAGCTCAAGAAGCACGTAGGAAACCAAATTGTGCAGAGCTTCCTTCCAGTTATCGATCATGGTCCTGCCTTGCAACCCAGCGCCATACTGGAAAGACATGACTAGGCGAAACAACCAAGATGCCACTCAAGTGCTCATACATTGGGAAGGGTTACCACCAGCAGATGCAATGTGGGAATTCACTGATGAGTTGAAGCTGAGGTTTCCAACATTCAACCTTGAGGACAAAGTTGGGTTCGAGGGGGGGCAATTTTTATCAGCGAAGGAGGGAGAAGAAGAATTCTGATTTGAATTCAAATTAATTACTTTCCAGCACCATTTTACTTAGTTCCCTAAATGCACCGTTTTACTTAGTTTGTTAGGGTGCTAGCATTAAGAACAAGCCACAAGCTTGTAAGTGTGGGATGGTAGAATTTCCATTCAGTTATAAAGTATAACAGAATACATGGATTTACACATGCAAAGAAAATGAATAACAAATGATATTTCTTGAAGTCAGGAACTCTACCCTTCCTTTATCCTTTGTGAATATCCCTCGTAGCCACCATGGCTAAACACTGAGGCACACCACCCCAGTCTAAACCCTCCACCAGCCATTCATTCCCCTCCTCCACTAGTTCCCATACAAGTAGGCACCATAAGTGTTTCACCCG
Organism: Populus alba; assembly: GCF_005239225.2. Taxonomy (NCBI): domain Eukaryota; kingdom Viridiplantae; phylum Streptophyta; class Magnoliopsida; order Malpighiales; family Salicaceae; genus Populus; species Populus alba. The sequence goes on along the minus strand of NC_133286.1, from coordinate 121,462 downwards.
TAACAGAGTGTGACAAAAGCGTACTTGATGACCAGCCCAAACACAGAATTTAACACAAGAATAAATCTCATTTCTAAAATTACCATAAGCAAGCACACCCGACACCAATGACTCATCCAAAGAAAGACCCAATTGCGAAAGAGCGACCCCAAGAGTTTCTTTATCTTCACCATGCTGACCAATTGTCTCAAAAACCCGATTTAACAACTCGTCGTGTCCATTGTTGAAACATTCTTTCAAGGATGAGGCAACATCCTATGCATTTAAAAAAAAAAAAAAAAAGATACTATGAAGGCTGCTTGCAGTTGCTGCCGCTTTCCCAGGACGTTCCTAGACTACAGTCACAGCACTACTGCCTTGTGTTTTGTTCAGCAGGCAGGCAGGGAATGTTCTTTTTTTAAGTGAATTACAAACTGGTACTTATTGTCTGGGGTGAGTTTCAATTAGGTTATCTTCTCTCAACAATGGAGATTTGGTTTTTTTTTTTTTTTTTTGGATAAACAGCCATGCCCATGTCCGACATAATTAAAATACACAGCATGTACATCACACGTATGTTAATTGTTATGGAAACCCGGATGAGGACCTCTCTTGGCACTGCATAACCGTTGCTATTTATCAAAGTACTCTCCAACTCGAATCCCAACTCACCATAGGCCAAAAAAAATACTAGCTCTTTCTAAATTTTCCATCTTTAATCACTTGCTTCAGTTAAAGAGTCAACGGAGAGCACACAACATACCCTAATTTAATTTCCTCAAACAATTATCAGCACAATCCACTAAGAACAATGAGCTTATGTTACTCTTTTTATTTCTGGACCCTATTGGAAAATATTTAAAGAACGGAAGATACTTATTGCAAAAATAAAAAAGAAATAAAAAAGCATAGATTAAGTTTTCGAGAAATTAGCAAGTCCTAAAAGTTCAGATACTCACAAGCTCACCATGCACTTGGCGTCGTTGAGACTACTAGGCAATACATTGCTTAACCAGAAGTTCAGTATCTACTGGATCAGTTGGTGCAATAACGATCGAGGAAGGAGGAAAACAATGCAACTCTAATCTAATCTAATCCCCAGTCTCAACGCTTCCACCCTTGAGATGCCAATGCTTCTCTCTCTTCTGGAACTCTGTCAAGCCCTTCCCACTTCCAGCCACACCAACCTTGCCCTTGGGATCATCAGGAGATTTAAAAATGCTCTCTTTCTTACGCCCTGAGAAGAAACCAACCTGGAAGAAAAAAGGAAATGGGCATCTTATAATTACAGATCATAATGCGAATTCTAATTTTACTTCTTTGATGTTTAGTCCCGAAGAAGCACCACATTGATAAGAATTTTGAGGGAAATTAATGAGTGTTTAAGAGAACGGGGAAAGGCTACCATTAAATGGTGCCCAAAGCTCATTAGGGCTTCCCAAGTATCAAATATATACAAACTTGTGCTTCTCCAATTTGCAAGTATTTACCTTCTTAGTCTTGCCTTTGGTTGTCTGGAGCTGCTGCCATGCATCCTGTCGCTTATTTTGTGCAGCTTCAAGTTGCTCAAAGCCCTTATCTTTGACTTGAAAAGCGTGTATCTTCTTACGCCTGGCAGCTTTCTGTAGAAGAAACGAAAATTAAACCAATTAATAAGCTCGTGGAGTAAAAACAATGGCTAGAAAAACACTTAATTTGAGGTGGAAGAAGAATAGGAGATAGAGAAATATCATACAAACCCTTTTGCTCTGGGAAAAATTATCGTATACACCAACCCATACTGCACACAAACACCAAGCTGCAGAAGGCTAATCATTGAAGGCTCAAAAGAGAGACAGAAGATATTCACTCGTGGCGCAGACATCAAGTAACATTATGAATGCAGCCAGCCAAGCCAGAACCATGTATCCTCATTCATTTTTTAAATGAAATTAACTAACCAAATACAGAAAGCAACTAAAGATATTAGTGTTGAATAAACTCAATCCAGAAGCTCCTAGATGGTCAAGGAAGGCAACCACCGCCCAGCCAGCCACCAGCTGCCACCAACCGACCAGCCACCAGCCGCAGCCGCCAGCCACCAGCTGCCACAGCCGCCAGCCGCCTTCACACTTGAAGAAAGTTTGAATTTTCGTATTCTGTTTTTGTGTATAAATAGAGTGCCCAGCTTATGTTATATGTGTGGAGAGAATTGAGAGGAACACTAGAAAGAGAAAGAAGAGAGAGAGGGCGTGTAATTGTTAAGCTTTTGTGTTTAATTGTAAGCTTCGGTTTTTGTGTAATAAAACAGTGTGTTTTATCCCCTCTGAGTGTTTCAAAGCCACCACCAGTGGCTCCTCCCACCAACAATTGGTATCAGAGCCCCGTTCGTCGGAAAACAGAAGAGTTTTGGGGTATATCCGAATTTTCAAAGTTGTCAAAAACAAGTTTTGATCATTCCACAGTGTAGAGCTCATCAAGACGAACTCACTGCCGCAAGAATCAGCTTGATCGGAGGAGGAGGTAGCCCACACGCGCCGCCTGAATATTCAGCCAGATCGCCCACGCGCATCCCACGCGCCCCGAGGTTGAAGACGACTGAGCCACACGCGCGCCATATTGGAGCCGCGCCGAGCCGCTTACGCCGAGTCCTAGCCGAGCCACAAGCCGAGTCCAGCCGAGCCTCCAGCCGGTCCGTACTCCGCGCCGAGCCGAGCGAGAGAATATTCCCCCGAATATTCCCCGAATATTCCCCAGAATATTCCCGGTTCAACCCAGCGAACCGCCCGCCGTACAGAATTGGTTTTTGGACCGGTTCACCCATTTTCTGACCCGATTTCAACAAAGTTAGACCGGTTCCCTACTATTTGGACCATTCCGGATCGATCTACAGTGTCAGTTTGTCCAAATTCGGCTCCCAAAGAGGTGATATAGTCATTCCAAAAGCAAAATGACTACAGAAGGTACACATACACTCATCCCGAAGCTGACCAAAGACAACTATGATAGTTGGTGCATCAGATTGAAGGCATTTCTTGGGTCACAAGAGTGTTTGGATATTGTACAAACTGGTTATGATGAACCAGAGTCCAAAGAAAGAGAAGATGCTTTACAAGAGGCACAAAAGCAAGCCTTGAAAGTCAACAGAAAGAAGGACAACAAAGCCAAGACCATCATCTACCAAGGTCTTGATGAAGATACATTCGAGATCATAGCTTCCGCTGAAACATCACATGATATATGGGAGGCTCTCCAACAGAAATACAAAGGTGCTGACAGAATCAAGAAGATTCGTCTTCAATCTTTGAGAGGTGACTTTGAGTTATTGCAAATGAAGTCCTCGGAGTCTATTTCTGATTATCACACAAGGATTATGGTGATAGTCAACCAGATGAGGAGAAATGGAGAAGCCATCATCGATGCTCGAATTACTGAAAAAATTTTGAGATCCCTAGATCCAAAATTCGATTTTGTTGTTGTCGCAATTGAAGAGTCCAAAGATGTGGACAAGTTGACGGTTGATGAGCTTATGAGTTCTTTGCAAGCTCATGAGCAGAAGATAGTAAAGCGAAATGGAGATAAGGCCATCGAGCATGCCTTACAAGCAAAGTTGTCCCTCAAGGACATATATGAGCAAGGGGAGACTTCATCAAGTGGCTACACCACTCAAGGAGGAAGTCAACAATCCAGAGGAGGATTCCAGCAATTCCAAGGAAGAGGTTCTTGGAATACAAGTTTTAGAGGAAGAGGTGGCAGAAACACCACCAGAGGAGGTCGAGGCCAACATGCATTCACTCCCAGAGGAAGAGGAGGCGGTTACAATAACCGTGACAAGAGGAATATCCAATGTTATAGTTGCAATCAATTTGGGCACTATAGCACTGAATGTAGAAGAAAAGCTCCGTTGGAGATACGTGAGCAAGCCAACTATGTAGAGAAGGATGACAGAGAAGAAACTGCATTTCTTGTCCAACAAGGACTTGATAAGAAAAAGGAGGACATATGGTATCTAGATACTGGAGCCAGCAATCACATGTGCGGCTACCGAGAGTTATTTAGTAATCTAGATGAGACCAAGCAAGGTCTAGTTACTTTTGGAGATACCACAAAGGTTCCATTCAAAGGTAAAGGCAACATCCCAGTCAAGATGAAGAATGGCGATTCCAGCTACATCGCCGATGTCTATTATGTCCCAGCCATAAAACAGAACCTAATCAGCTTAGGTCAACTTTTGGAGAGAGGCTATACTTTTTACTCGGAGAATTGTCATCTGGCAATTAGAGACAACAATTGGAGATTAATGGCCTACGTGAAAATGTCCAAGAATAGGATGTTTCCTTTGAACATCCAGTATGATGCAGCAAGGTGTATGAGCGCCATCACCAACAGTGAAGAATGGCTTTGGCACCTGAGGCTTGGACATCTGAATTTCACGAGTCTGAAGATGCTAGCAAGCAAGAAGATGGTCAAAGGTTTGCCTCACATTGATCATCCAGATGAAGTCTGTGAGAGTTGTGTCCTCAGCAAACATCACAGATCCAGTTTTGCCAAAGAAGTCAACTGGAGAGCAAAGAGGCCACTGGAGTTAGTACACACAGATGTGTGTGGCCCAATCACGCCTATGTCGACTGGACAAAATAGGTACTTCCTCACTTTTACTGATGATTTTAGTAGAAAGACGTGGATATACTTTCTGAAGAGGAAGTCAGAAGTATTCAATTGTTTTAAAGATTTTAAAGCAATTGTGGAGAAGCAAACTGGTTACACGATCAGAACAGTGAGATCTGATCAAGGAGGAGAATATACAGCCAATGATTTTGAAGCCTTCTGTACACAACAAGGCATCAGACATCAGACAACGCCAGCTTATACACCACAGCTGAATGGTGTAGCAGAAAGGAAGAATCGCACGATTCTTGACATGGCCAGAAGTTTGCTCAAAGCAAAGAAGCTGCCCAAGCAATACTGGGCTGAAGCTGTATCATGTGCAGTGTATCTGTTGAATCGCTGCCCAACCAGAAGTTTGCAAGGTATTACTCCAGAAGAAGCATGGAGTGGTCACAAACCAAGTGTTACTCATCTACGAGTCTTTGGTTGTGTGGCATATGCAAAGATCCCAGATGCAAGAAGGAGAAAGCTCGATGATAAGAGCGAGAAATGCATCTTTGTCGGATATGGTGAAAGAAGGATGGGATACAGGCTATATAATCCCATCACGAAGAAGGTGATTACAAGTAGAGATGTTATCTTTGAAGAAGATAAATCTTGGGAATGGAATGGTGATCAAGAAGCAGTCAAATGGATCAATATGGATTTGATCCTTGAAGGTGAAGAAGTACCAACAGTACTTGTCGAAGAACCAATTATACCAGCAGCTGAACCACAAAGTCCGGTACACAGATTCCCTGTATTTAACAGAAGGAACACACCAGGAGCATCATCATCAACACCACCATCAGCATCCTCGTCAGAAGGACCAAGAAGGATACGGAATCTTGAAGAGTTGTACGATACCACTCAGGTTATAGAAGATACAACTCTATTTTGTTTCCATGCTGATAATGATCCACCAGAAAAGAAGAGAGCAATAGGTGTCAAATGGGTCTACAAGACGAAAGCCAAATTAGTGGATAAAGGGTACAAGCAGAAAGAAGGCATTGAAGGAAGAAGTGTTCATGCTTGGCATGACATCCCTCGATTGAGTTTAAAGGGGAGATTTGTTGAATAAACTCAATCCAGAAGCTCCTAGATGGTCAAGGAAGGCAACCACCGCCCAGCCAGCCACCAGCTGCCACCAATCGACCAGCCACCAGCCGCAGCCGCCAGCCACCAGCTGCCACAGCCGCCAGCCACCAGCCGCCACAGCCGCCAGCCGCCTTCACACTTGAAGAAAGTTTGAATTTTCGTATTCTGTTTTTGTGTATAAATAGAGTGCCCAGCTTATGTTATATGTGTGGAGAGAATTGAGAGGAACACTAGAAAGAGAAAGAAGAGAGAGAGGGCGTGTATTAAACTTTTGATTTGTGTAATTGTAAGCTTCGGTTTTTGTGTAATAAAACAGTGTGTTTTATCCCCTCTGAGTGTTTCAAAGCCACCACCAGTGGCTCCTCCCACCAACAATTAGAACGAGAAAGAAGTGGCCATTTTATTGTTACAAACACCAGTAAAATTCCTGCATTGTAAAAGTGGCATATGTAAGCACAACTCACCACATCCTCTGGGTCATCATGTTCTATTCGAAGCTTTGCTGGTGAAGCCATCAGAAGCAGCTTGTGCAATCTTCCTTTTGATAGCTTGTTTTGTAGCTTCAGCCACTCTTTCTGCTTCCAGTAAGCATTGAATTCAACTGGCCTCACATTGTCAAGACCCACCTGGGTTTGGCAACTGTCAGTCATGATCCACTATTCGATTAAGAGAAGAAGAGAGAGATATCATAAATGGATGCAGTGGACGAGGTCAGCAAGGCACAAAAATGAACGAGTGATGTATAGAAAAGAATGCAATAAAGTATGAGATGTGCCCCCTGTAATGGCTGAATAGTGAGATGGTTGCCTTTGTTCAAAATAACTACCAGAGAACAATTAAAAATAGAGAAAAAAAACAAGTGAATAATCTCCATCCTTTCAAGATTTGACAGTGGCCTAGATAGATGCAATAGGACTACAAGCCTAGGTCAAAAGAGATGCTCGCACGAAATTAAAACCATGACGACGACGAATTTGAAATTGGGGAGCGATACCTCTTCCCTATTTGCTTCATACCTGAACATTTAACTAATCAAGCACAGGAAAGAAAAAAAGAAGATAAAACAAACGAAAAACAGAATGATGAAAAATAAAACGAATTTCTGTGTGTTTATCACATACCACTCCCCATCTTCGCTCCATACAACTTGAACTTTTGAACCAATGGGGAACTTCTTATGTTGATCAGCCTCCTGTTTGGGGAAAAATAGGAGTGTCGATGCCTAGCATATATCCATAAAGAAATCTATAATTAATTTTATAATACTTAAAAGATGGTTTATATTACGGGTGTTCACGGTTCGGTTCGGTTCGGTTCGGTTTAGACTCAAAAAACCAACCGAACCGAATTACATTAATTTTATGAAATATTAACCGAACCGGACCGAAAACCGGTTCAAACCGAACCGGTTCGGTTCGGTTAAATCCGGTTTTTTTGGCAAAAAACCAGGAAACCTAATCCCTTCATCTAGACTCCCCCAAATCCCCTCCTCCCAGCTTTGAAAACCCGAACCTTGACCCGCCAACCCAAAACTCCACCCGGTCCTTTGGCTCTCTCATCCAAACCTTAGCAACCAAATTTGAATCCGTCATCAAAATCTACAAGAAAGACCTGGACAAGCCATCGGTGGTAGTGGATCCTCCATGTGAAAAATCGTTGTCCCATATGGCTAGAAAACAGAAACTATTTCAATCTTTCAGTGGAATTGATCAAATATGTGCCAAGTTTCCAAATGCTTGAGATAAAGATGACTTTGAGCCTTTAAATGTCCATCGCCAATCTTGCAAACGACAGACAGTAAAAGCAAAAGGAGATTGATACACAAAGGGCATTTGATCTCTTCTATGGCTGTCCCACTACTTTTTGTATGTATACAGTTGCTTATCTATATCAAGAAATGGGGAAAGAAAGATTAAGAATTAATTGAGAAGGGAAGGAGGCGGCTTTTTATGAGAGGCAAGGAGAGGCAGGCAGCTGATGTTAACTGCTAAGGTTAGCTAACTATTTATACTGAAATTTTCTATTTATTGTTTAGTGGGTCTGGTTCGGTTTGGGCCGGTTTCTGGTTCAAAACCGAAACCGAAACCGAACCGGACCTGTTAAAATTTATAGTTTTGAAAATCGGTTTTTCATTTTGGTTCGGTTTTTTCAGTTAATTTTTCTTCGGTTTAATTGGTTTTCTCGGTTAATCAGTTATTTTGAACACCCCTAGTTTATATATACACACAAACGTTCCTCCATTATAATGCACAGCCTCCCTGCACGAAAGTATAGGAGTGTAATTTACTGCTCTACTCACCTTAGGTTGAGGGTAACTAGTGTTGATATAAGTTTGTAATAATTCAACAACAACTAGGATTTAGATTAATAGGATTTAGAGTTTGTATAAATTTTAATATTAGCTAAAAAAAATCCTAGTTGATATAGGAATTATTGATGAAAAATGAATCTTAGTGTTGAAGGTTTATTAAGAAAAGGGACAGAGATATTCCTGCAATGATGCTCCCAACCAAAAAACCTCCCCTTTTTGTCTATCCTCCCCTCCTCTGCAACCCGGGTCTTAGCAATCCTTTTCAAACCTCCCCCTTACAATCCAACCTTACAAACACCTGCAAATGTCCCTTTTAAACATCCACAACACCCCCCTTTTCACCCTGCCACCCTTAACCTTTTGCAACCTTTGATTTACACAAACAATAGCCAAAACAAAAAACACTTACCTAACACAACTCCCACTCCCTTCGTCTCTACTAGGTTTTATTTTGAACGTTTCCCGTCTTGGCTATATTACCAAGATCTCAAAAAGGCTTTTTCAAAGATTAGTCCTGTTACCAACCTCTTTGTTTCTAGGAAAAAAACAAAATAAGGGAGACGATTTGATTTTGTATCTTTCTTCTCCCATTTAGAAGAAACAGACCTTTGTGACAGATTGAACCTTATATGGTTTGGATCTTTCAAAATCCATGCAAACCTAGCAAGATTTTAAACACCTACATATTTCGGGGAAAAGACAGCCTTCACCATAAAGCCAGAAACCAAAATCTCACCCAAACTAGCCCCCTCAGATACAACAGGATCTTTGTTGAAGCTCTTTTGGTCACAAAACCATCAAAGAAAACTGTGGTGTATAAGTCTACACATGATGACAAGGAATGGCTATTGAGAAGTTTAGTCGGTTCTATAGCCACAAAAGTGGACCATGCATAACTGAAGCATATAGTTTTGAAAACTGTCAAGGCAATTAGCTTTCACTTCCTAAGAGTAAGCCAAGCAGTTATCACCTTTACAGACAATGAGACCATGGAGAAAGAATTAATAAACAGTAACTCTGCCTTGAAAAACTACTTCTTTAGTATCAAACCATGGAAGAGGGAAGTAAAAGTTGTAATCAGATTTGCGTGGGTGTATATTCTAGGACTTCCTTTAATTGGATGGAATCATAGATGTATTGAATCCATGGTAGAAGACACAGACAAGTGATTGGTTATGACATTACAAGTGTGAGCCAAGGTTCACTTATAGGAGTCAAGGTGATACTGAGCCCAACCTCTTTCATGACTTTAAACAAACAACTTTTGCTGATTTTAGATGGAGAGGAATTTGATATATAAATCAAGGAAATAAAGCTAGGTTTTAGCCCCCTACTTACCACAATTAAATACTTAATGGATACATTAGGCACTGAAGAATCATATAAAGAGACATACAATAAATTTACACCTCCAGAAGAGTTTTCACCAGCCAATATAAATGAACCAGATGCTGACTGGACCTTAATAGAGCAACAGGACAAGGACATGCAAAATGACCCCTCTCTCATTCTCTGCATAAGGTATACTGGATCACCCAACAACCTAGACCAATCTAACATAACATACAAAACCTTCTGCCTTTTTCCTGAAACTAAGGAAACATATAAGCTACAGACGAAAAACCAGCAACTGCACACCGCCTCTCACCAATCATCCTTTGTAGAGCCATGCTATGACACTTTTAAGGAAAAAACACAAGGGGCAGGAACTAGTTACAGCAACCCAGATGACTCAGTAGTATCCTTTATAAGAGTGGGCCTCAATAAAAAACAAACACAAACTAAAGCCTTTTCAACCCAAGTTACAAGGCCTGCCCCAAAACTAACGAGACCCATGATACTAGCCCAAAACTAGAGCCAAAATACACATCAACAATCTTTCTTTGCCTTCATACGTGACCTAGCAGAACCACAGGAAGTAGTGGAAATAGAGTTGGAGGAAAAAATAAAAGATAAGAAGCTTAGAAGAACCAGATGTTAGATCATTCAACAAAAGGAATAATGTGATGAAAGTTAGATCATTTGCAGCTCATATTAGTATATCAGATGGAGCACCCAATCTTCTTGCAACGAAGGTAACCAACACTCAAAATAATACACCTCTAAAAGACACCACGCCATCCCCTGTTATCAAGTCATCTAGCGTTGGAAAAGAAGATAAGAACCTTAACTATGCCTCTATGGATGATTAAACCAGTGGCTTGCATCTTCATTTACCGCCTCTTTGAATCCTCAAAGCAGCCAACAAACCTCTTCAGAAGCGACCAATGAAAACACAAACGAAATTTAAGCAAAATAAGAAAACTGAAGTTGTTGCAATTAAGTGGTTGTGTTGCTAACACTATAGAGGATTGTCATTCTTCAGACTCCTTAGACTCAGGAATTCAATAAGGAAATGTTCAGTTTCAGATTACTTGTATGAAGCATCAAGACAATGGGTTTGATAGTGAAAATGAGACTTAAGAAATGATACAGGATGCAGTGGCTCTAGGTCTGGAAAACCCTCAAGAACTAAAAGTGTATGAAGAAGGCATAATGGGAAACATTGACAAAGAAGTAGATGAGTAGACATCAGTCAATCAGTTGTAAGTTTTCTACCCCGCTAAGTCTAGTCCGCCTTGGTTTTTGCTCTCTTTATAAATATCTTTACTTAGAACAACTATGGTTTAGGTATGTCACACAAAAAAAATTCCATCCAGAATAGGCTTTTAAAAAATAATGTTGGTATCTGTTTTCTTTTAGAAACAAAGAAAAATAATTGTTATGACTCCTTCATTAGAAATCTATGGAATATTGCAACTGTCAAATGGGTTTTCTAGAATCTGTAGGGAAATCAGGAGGGATTATAGCAATGTGGGATAACTCTATCTTTGAAGTTAACTCTGTAGAATTTGGGGGGCAGTGGATCAGCCTATGCGGCACACATATTCCCTTTTCTTTTCATTGTATGATAGTCGGTGTCTACGATGCATCTTCTATGTAAGAACGTACTGATCTGGGGGAAGAAATCACCACTCTTAAGTTTACTTTCAAACTACCAGTGGTGGTGCTAGGCAATTTCAATAAAACTCTACACGTTCATAAGAGAAGTAGTGGTTACCTCAATCTCTCAGGATCAACTTCATTCTGCAGATTCATATCCAATTATGAACTAAATGAATTCAATCTGTAGGGGCACCAATTCACTTGGTTTAGGGGTGGCTTTATAAGCCGTATTGACAGAGTTTTTTCTTCCCTAGATTTCCAAATGCAGTTCTCATCTCTATCTCTCTGCCATTACCCTAAAGGGATGTCTAATCATTGTCAGCTGCTCCTCCAAAGCCTTGAGGTAAACTGGGGGTAGAAGCCTTTCCATTTTATAAATTGCTGGTTGTTGCAGCTTTCTTTCTTAACAGATTTTAAGGCCCTTTTTTATAATAGCTGGAAGGAATTTCCAAATAATTTTAGACTAATTAAGAAGCTGGGGATCATGGGAAAAAAGATGAGACAATAGAATAAATCCACTTTCGGGGATCAGAATCTAAAACTTGTAGACATCTAGAACTCTATTACAACACATGAAAACTTAAGCGAAGTGCGTCCCTTGTATAAGACTAAAACAAAAAGCTCCAGGGGCTGAACTCTGAACTATGGGAGGTTAACGTAAGGGTTGAAGATATTTAGAGGCAAAAATCCCGTCAAAACTGGTGTAAAATGAGGGATAAGAACACTTATGTTTCAACTATATTAGTAAGATTAAACATAATAGTAGTCACCTAGTCTCCTCAAATGATATCAAAGAAGGGGTTGTCAACTTCTCCTCCTCCTTATTTCGCAAATCAATGTGTAAGAGAATTGAAATGGGAGGTTCGAGGTTCTCCAAAATTTTAGAAGCTACGTCAATTTGGCTAGAAAGACCACCTTCATTCGAAGAAGGGAAGCAAGTTGTGTGGGACTGTGATGGTTCCAAAGCCCCTGGCCCTGATGGTCTCACCTTCTCCTTCTATAAAAAGGTATGAAATATCATCAACTTATAGGTTTTTATGCTGGTTAAATGTTTTTTTCAGAACCGGTAAACTACCAAAGGGTATCAGCTCTTCCTTTATAACTCTGATTCCAAAAACAAAAGGGCTGACCAAATTCTCCCATTTTTTCCAATAAGCTTGATTCACGGGTTATATAAAATAGTGGCAAAGCTACTGTCCATTAGGCTTCGATGTGTTCTGACATATGTAATCAGTGTTAACCAGTCTGCATTCATTGTCAGGTGTCAGATATTAGACGAGTTCATGATAGCAAATAAGGTTGTACATGGCATCTACATCAAGAAGAAGCATAGCCTTTTACTAAAGGTAGATTACCTTAAAGCCTTTGACTCAATTTTTTGGGAACATATTGACACTAGCATGGGATACATGGGTTTTCGCTCACACTGGAGGAAGCTGATCTTTGAATGCTTATCCACTTCTAAAATAGTCATCTTGATAAATGGTTCCCCAATAAAGAATTCAATTTGGAGAGGGGTTTCGGGTAAGGGGACCCTCTCTCTCCTTTTTAATTTGACATCGCAGTTTAGGGGTTGATAGTTTTATTCAATAGGGCATCAACTTCAGGTTACTTTAAAGGCTTACAGACTGCTCCAGGATGTTATATAACTCATTTGCAATATGTCGATGACTCTCTGATTTTCCTGCCAAATGACTTTTGATCTATTCTACATGCCAAGAGGATTCTTTGTTGGTTTGAGATCATTTCCAGACTGAAAGTTAATTTCTATAAAAGCTCACTAATAGGTATTAACTTGGACAACGACTACACCTCTAGCCTGACAAACACAGTTTTCTGTCGTAGTGATGCTTTCTTGGTCAGGTACCTTGGATTACCTTTTAAAGCCAATCCCAACAAATTATTTATTTGGAAACTAGTGTTGTCCACAATCAGAGCAAAGTTAAGCACATGGAAAAGGAATTTTTTTAGCATGACGGGAAGGTTATGTCTAATTAAATCAGTCTTGAGCTCTTTTCCTTTGTTCTACATGTTTGTTTTCGCTATGCCAGAGGGTATTATTAAAGCCATCTCTTCTTTAACCCGGTCTTTTCTCTGGAAGGGAACCTCAACCTCTCATGGCATTTTTAAGGTGGCTTGGCAAAAGGTAATAAAGAGTAAATCTTCTGGTGGTCTCGGACTAGGATCCATCCACAACAAAAAATTGGCTTTACTCTTTAAGTGGCTATGGAATCTGGATAATGGAGTGGTAGGAGGCTAGCAAGAACATATTTTTTTAAAATATCGACCTCATTTTATGAATGGTATCCCTGCGTTTACAGGTTTTTTTATCTCCAGCTTGGCATGGCATGGTTTCGGCAATCTCTTCAACACAAAACATAGCCAATCTTTTACATGCAAATTTCGGGATCAAGGTGGGTGACGAGAGGAACATCTGGTTTTGTATCGACTCTTGGCTAGGCTCTGCAACCACTCTCCAACTCTTATTCCCCAGACTTTATAACCTGTCCCTGCAACAAAAAACCAGCCTTGCAGATATATCTAATTTGATAGATACATCTCTTAACCTATCCTAAAGAAGACCCCTCCAGCCCCGTGAGAGCTGCATGAGGGAGAGCTTGATCATAGAGGTGCAAGGTGGTCTTGTTTTCTCAAATGGTGAAGACCGTGAGTTATGGAAATTCCACAGCTCTGGCATATACTCAGTTCAATCAGGTTGCCTCTTCTTTGATAGTCTCTCGGTGACTGAAAATAATCATTCCCCTATTCTGCTATGGAATGGTTATGCCCCTCCAAAAAAGGGTGTGTTCATATGGCTTCTTCTTCAAGGTAGTATGAGTACAAGAAGCTTTTTAGCTGAGAGGAGAATCATTAATTATGAGGAATCTCACTATCCATTCTATTGTAAGGAAACAAAGACAATTAATCATCTTTTCCATTAGTGTCCTAACACATGGTCTCTTTAGGGTCATTTCTTGAACTAGTTCGGGTGCTTAGGCTGTTTACACACAAACCCAAATCAAAATATACAGGAATGGTCTGGCCTGATCAATGGAAATTTTCAATGATGTGCTATTACCCTCCTTATAAAGGTTTGTACTAGTCAATTTGGATAGCACGCAACCGCCTAATTTTCAAATCCAAGGCTCCGTATTGGGATATGATTTTTTATCTCACCTTTCACTGTTTGGCCTTCTGGTTGAAATCCTTAGTTAGAAATTTCAGCTACATAGGTTTAAATCTTTTTACAAATCCTAAATGTATTATGAATTGAACTAACTAATTAGGTCCCTTGTCGCTTTGGTCTTTTCTTTTCTTTTTTATTCCCATTGTATTCTATTTCTCTTTCAGCTCCACCTACTTGATGGGGCTACTTATTAGATTAGGATTTTCTTTGAGTAGTTTAATTTCTTGATTATCTAGGACTTGAGGCTTATAAATAGATTTGTAATCAAAAGCATAATACACAAGTAGGGAGATATAGAGAAAAGCTAAAAAGATGTATTGTTTGAGAAAACTCTTAATAAAAAACATCACTCCTCTCATTTTTCTTCTTGTTCTTTAGCTTTGTTCTTATCTATGTTCTTATAAATTAGCTACCATACCCTATCCTTCTTTTCCCATAAGTGGTAGCGGAGTTTAGGTTTGATTATTTAACATAGCCAATTCAAACTTTCTACTTCAATGTTGTAGGTTGACAAAGAACAACTATGAAACTTGGTGTATTTAAGTAAAAGCTTGGCTAGGTTCCTAAGATGTGTTGTTACTCAATTTTGAACCCCAAGTGCTGGAGACGGTGTATACCCGTTTTGAACCGAGTGTAGCTCATGTTTGTTGGAAAAATTGATAAAAGCAGAAAAAAGAAATATTTTTTTTCGAAACCCTGTTTGAGCTGTTTTCTGCTCTCTTTATCCTTCCCCTTTACTACCAAAATCATCAGGTTTCTTAGATTGACTAGAATGCTAAATTCATTCCTTTGTTATCTTGTTTTTGAGGTTGAATAAATCTTTTAGAATTTGCACTAAAAAATGGTTCTGTTGTCGTCGCAATTTTTTGCTCCAACTTAGGCTCTGATTTTGACTCAGTTTCGTACGATATCTGACCATCCTAGGTATATTTTGTCACTCATTACATGTTCAAAAATTGATATACACCTTTATTAGGTCCTAGGGATCATTGTTCTTAGGTCAGATTCTCAGTCATATTTGGATGCTCAGCATTTCTGTCGTGGGAAGCATATAGCCCAAGTTTGCGGGACTGATTCGAAGGATTTTTTTTGGACCAAGGACTGAATTGAAAAGTGTTAAAATGAGGATTTTAATTGAAGAAGGATATTGGAAGCTGGAGAGGGAGCTAGATCATCATAAATGATGGGATTTATACCACACCGAATGAGGAAAATCATGTTTTTGTGCAGCTGTAATTCATAGGAGACAGCAGCCTTTGACAGCTGCAAAATGCCATAAAGAGAATAACCTCACCATCATCTAATGGCTGGAATTTTATCCCTAACATAGATGGCTGGGATGATGTGTTAATGTTGGAAACAAATCACTAGAATCAGCACATAATCAATGAGAATATTGTAGTTTTCTCATTTGTATTATTTGGCTGCAAATCAGCTGGGATTTGCATCCTAGGTTAATGCATTGAATCTTTCCTAATAAGAGCTATGTATAGACTATATATACTATTCCTCTACTGACCTAAAAAAATGAGGAAGATGGCAGCAAAAAAAGAGGAGAAAAGAGAGGAGGGAATAGAGAAAACAAAGCACAAAAAGAAAAAAAAAACGGAGAGAAAAGAGCAGGAAAAAAAAGAAGAAGCCAAAGACAGGAGAAAAACGCAGAATAGAGAAGGTTTCTTTCATTCTCACAGTTACGTTACTGTGAGGTTGGGAGGATTGACAGTAGAAGAGAAGAAAAAGAGAGCAAGAAAAGAGCATAAAAAAGAAATAAAACCAAGGCGAAAAAAGGAGAAGAAAAACAAGAAAAGAAGCAGGGACTGCTTTCTGGATTGCTCCCTTTTCTGAAAAATAAAATCTGCAGAATAGGGGAGAAGAAAGTGCAGATAACCAGTAGAGAGAGAGGGACGAAGATCGCAGAAGTTAAAACTCAGGAGATGAACAAAGAATAGGGGAGAAAGAGCTGGAACAGACGATAACATTGATAGCCTCGCCAGCAGCGTTGCAACTCCTTCGTCTGCCTCCAGAAAGTGTAGATAACTACTAGAGAGGGAGCGACGAAGATTGCAGAAGTTAAAACTCAGGAGATGAACAAAGAATAGGGGAGAAAGAGATGGAACAGATGACAACACTGATAGCCTCGCCAGCAGCCTTCAGCAGCGTTGCAGCTCCTTCGTCTGCCTCCAGGTATGTTCTCTTCACCTTTTTTGCATGCATTTTCCTTTGTGTGTGTACTGTTCAAGTGAAATATAATTCACTTGAACAGTAGCCGGATCTTCTTTAAGTGTTTTTTCCCTCTTGAATAATGTCTTGGCGTGTGAATGTGTCATCCTTGTAAAAGCATGGTTTATCATTTATAGCAGTGGAGTTTGTTTGTTATAAAAAAGGGTGCACTAGTTTATCATTTATGCTTAAGCACTAGAGTGTTTGTTATAAAAAAATATATATTTTCTTGTGTGTTGCATACAGCCAATACCCTAACATGTTTTGAACGTTTTTTTTATATAAAAAAAATATTAGAAGTTTTTTGAAAAATGTGTTTTTTTGCATGGATTTCTTAAACACAACAAAAAATTGTTTTCTTGCATTTCTGGAGTTTACAACATGTTTGTAAAACTCCAAAGGGTATTGGCCAATATTCCAAAAAATTAAAAAATCTTATTTTGTGGGAATTCATCTATTATTCACCACTAATGTTTGGATAAAGAAATCCTTAAAGGACGAATATCCAAAATATTATTGGGAGTAATAAATCCGCACACATCCTTGAAAGAAGCCTTGATTATAATCGAGGACATTTCAAAAACATTTTACTCCACGGTTTACGAGCTGTGATAGTACAAAATACTAAAAAATATTGGGTTTTTTTAGCGCCCTAGAATTTCTAAATTTTTTTTTATCCCTCCTCCTTGCGATTTACGAGTCGCAAACTCTTGAAATACTAAGGAAAAAATGAGCTTTCGAAGCACATGGAATCTCCTTGGATTTTTATCGTAATAAATTTTATTTGAATCAAACCTAGAATTATTGATGGGATTAGAAAACACCAACACCATAGCAATTATAGAGCAAACCAAACACCAAGCAGCTTACCTTAGGTAGGGCGTACTAGGGGTGCTAATACCTTCCCTTTACGCAACCAGTCCCTTGCCTTAGAATCTTTGAAAGACCAGTTAGGGTTCCTAGTGACCATAAAACTAGGTGGCGACTCCTTTATATAAAAAGAAAAAAACCTGAAATTCAATCGATTGGTCGCCGCGAGGGTGTGACAAGATGGCTACTCCACTGGGGACTTAGGACTAGGCTTGGTAATTTGTTTGTTTATGCTGTGTTATTGGTTTTTGTTTTCTTATATGAATGATACTTTGTTTAAAAGCATTAGCATGCATCTTTTTTGTCATACATGGTATAATCATGCATCACTTTTATTATTATTATCTTTTTGAGGGCACACACATTTAACTTTAAGTTAAGTGGGGAACTAGCAACTTGCTTTATGACTTGAGTCAAGGTTTAAGTTTGTGTAAACCCCAACTCTTTGTTGAGTGTTTAGATTGATAGTGATTGATACACGTGCCATCCCACCATCTGCTGAACCCCCATATTGCCTTTACGAGGGCGATCACTAGGACAACAAGAGACCCTTTTTTAGAGACCAAGTAGTAAACCTACCCCATGTCTCACGTAAAGGAACTAGAACCTATCCTTAGGTTGTATGCTCCAGGATATCTTTTGCATCAAAACAAATCTAACCCCAAAGCATCTTGAATTGCAAGACTTGTGAACGAAATGGCCACCATCGCTAAATTTTCCATCATAGAGTATGGGAAAAATTTTAAACTGTCACAATTGACTAAAGGAGACTGCCTTAGAAGCGATGCTAAGAAGATGTCACCAATCAAGAACCTGAATTGCATTATGAATGAGGTGAACAAGTTAACGACTCATTTTCAGAATGTAGATAAAGATGCATTTTTTTAGGAAATACGGACGTTTGGTGGAAATTGCAAAGGTAAAAGTTTTAAGCTCAGCTGTGTGAGCCTTAGTTCATTTTTGGATCCAGACTACCGGTATTTTTCTTTCTTTTAGAAGCATATACCTATGTCCCACTATGGAGGAATATGAAATGTTGACTGAGTTTCCAAACAATCTGTATATGATTTATTTTCCTTTGAGATGTGGCAAGATCATCCCCGAATTGTCAAAACTGCTCAAAATCGCCAACTTAGAAAAGTTTTTGGAAAAGAATGCAACCGGTCTAAAATGGAGGATGCTAGAAATTGAACTGGAAAAGGAGTCAGTATTAGAAAAAAAGAGATTGATTGCCTTGGGCATTTTTGGCCTTGTGTTGCTCCCAAGCCAGATGGGTGTAGTGAGTTAAGAGGTCGCTGCTACTTATGTAGAGTATGCGAATACACAAATCAATCCAGTGGCTGCTATTTTAGCTGAAACCATCTTGACACTTAACCATTGTAGGAGGACCGGAAAAGAAGCAATGAGATGCTACACGTAATTGTTGTATATCTAGATGGTTAGCCATATCGAAACAAAAAAAGCCTGTCTTCAATAATTTTGGTGGTTCACCCAAAGACCCCTGAAGTTAGTAGAAGAAGAAGAATGGGGAGATCTAGACAACCAAGGTTGGGTTGACAAATTAGAAGGTTTGCCTAATAATGATTTTAAGTGGAGAGCCCCATGGGTAACGATAGTGGAAGTCCTAATGAGTTGTGGACAAAGACGTTGGGTGCCATTGGTAAGGATTACAGGTTATGTGAGTTATGCTCCTGCCCTAATGGTAAGGCAACTTGAGGGCATGCAGTTTATTCCAAGGACTATAGGAATTGCTCAATTCTTTGGTTTGTTCAAAGATCCCATTGCATAAGAAGTTTTGGAGATCATCTAACAAGATTGGAGGCATCTGGTTTTGGTTGAGATAGAAGGTTTAAAGGATCCAAGTGCAAGTGAAGGATATGCAAGATGGAGAGACTTAACTACTTCAGCCATGCCTTGTGTAGAGGCCAAATCTCCCCAAACTATAGAAGAGCCTATTAAGAGCAAAAGGGTCAATAATGAAGAGGAGTTAAGAAGACAAGTGGAAAAACTTTGGATAGAGTTGAGCTAAAGCAGAAAAGACAAGACAATGTTGGAAGAAATGATGCTAAAAGAAGATAAAAGGAGAGCATTTCTAGATGAGCTAATACAATTTAGAGATGCGTGAATAACAAAGCTTGAGTTAAAGCTAGGTGAGGAGAAGATTACTAGGGAAGAAAGTGAGAAGGAGCTAGGAAGGATGAGTTTGGATTGGATGCAAAGTTGCTCTGAACTTGAAGCAATGGAGATTGACTTTAACGATTGCCAAGGAAGCGCAGAATATTACCAAGAAAAATTTGTTAAGGAAAGATTGAGAACTGCGGCTTTGCCTTTTTACCTTTGGTCAGAGAGTTTGTTAAGGAAAGGGATTAAAATTTTGTATTTCTAAATGTAATAAACTTATCAAGCATTAATGAAAAGGGTGATGACCAATCTTCTTATGCAAAATTTGTCTCTTGGTGAATATGATTCAAGCAAATGACTTGAAAGGCAGTACTCCTAGCAATGTGACAAGAGAACCTATGTTTATAAGGTGGTGGCTATTATTCATTCATAAAAAGGCTGCATCCATACCCAATATAGAAAGCATTCTTATCACAATCATGTATTGTATCATGCATTTTCTTATACATCTATGCATGTATCTGTAGACCTAGAAATGTAGGTCCCTCTTCTAGAATCCACAATACTTGACTAAGGAAAAGGATGAAAAAATGAAGTAAGGTCACACCTAGGAACTTAGTACCAAAAAGAGCTTGAAGGAATTTGGAATAATGTTGCGCACCTAATTAATTTGCTCGAGCAAATGTTTTTTAGACAACTTTTTCCCTTTAATGAGATCATGCATTTTCAAAACTTCATCTTGGTGTTTTTACACATCACTTTCCGTTTTCAAAGTGGATCTTCCATAACAACATCTACACTTTACACTGAGAATGAATAGCCGGATTTTAAAGAATACATAGTAGATGTAGAAGAGGAAGAATTGGATGAAAATAACATTAGGGAATTCACAAAATTAATAAGACATTATGAACAAGCTTGGAAACCCGCTAAAGAGGAATTTGAAACAATAGATGTGGGTAATGAAAAATTATAAGAAAAAACTAAGGATAAGGATTGTGATCACTCCTAAAGTGAGAAGATTTGATTGCATTACTCCGAGATTATATAGATATGCCTGGTGGATAGGGTACTACTATTAGAAAGATGCAAACCGGTTAAGCAAAAGTTGGGAAGAACTCATTAAGATGCCTTGATCAAGGTAAAGACAGAATTTGAAAAGCAGTTGGATGTTGGTTTTCTAGAAAGTAGTCAAGTATCCTCAATGTGTGTCCAACATAGTGGTAGTACCCAAAGAGGAAGATAAAATCAGAGTTTGTGTGGACTTTAGGACTAGCCCTAAAGACAATTTTCCTTTATCACACAATGCAACTTGTAGCTCCATATATTCCTTTATGGATGGATTTTCACGCTACAATCATATGAAAATGGCACAATAGGATAAGGAGAAGACAACCATTGTAACACTATAGGGAACCTTTTGCTACAAAGTCATGATATTTAGGTTAAAAAATATCGGGGCCACCTACCACAGGGCCATGGTGGCTCTATTTCACAACATGATTAAAGTATACATGGATGACATGATTGCTAAATCTAGAGAGGGAGAGAATCATGGTCAAATATTGAAGGAATTATTTGAAAGACTACGAAAGTACAAGTTGAGGATCAACCCTCCAAGGTGTTCATTCGGGGCAAAATCTGGGAAGTTGATGGGATTTATAATGAGTGACAAAGGGATAGAAGTGGACCCTGGTTAAGTAAAGGCTATTCAATCTACGCCAACTCCCAAGACTGAGAAGGATGTAAGGAGGTTCTTGGGAAGGTCGAATTACATTGCTCAGTTTATATCCCAATTAACCAAGACTTATGACCCCATCTTCAATTGTTAAGGAAGAAGAATCTTAGAATTTGGAATAAGAGTGTGAAGAAGCTTTCACAAAAATCAAGTAGTACCTACTGAATCCACCCCTATCTATCAAGCCGAATTGCAAAATGGCAAGTTCTACTAGCTGAGTATGACATAGTATATATGACAAGGAAAGCCATAAATGTCATCGCCGATCACCTAGCTGACCATGTTGTGAAAGTTTATGAGCTGTTAAAATTTAATTTTCTTGATGAAGATGTGCTTTTAGTCGAGGAAGGGAAATCAGATTGTTGGATTATATACTTTGATGGTGTTGTGGTAACGGAGTAGGGGCAGTGCTAATCTCTCCTGATAAGAAACAGTATCCAGTTTCAGTTAAGTCGTAGTTTAAGTGCAATAACAACATAGGAGTATGAAGCTTGCATTCTTGTTTTAGAGGTGGCATTAAAGCAGAATATTATAAAGATAGATATGTATGGAGACTCAATTTTGATTATTTTCCAAGAGAAAGGAAAATGGCAAACCAAGGATGAGAAGTTGAGACCTTACTAAGAATACCTGTCTAAATTGGCAAGAGAATTTGAGGAAATAAAGTTCACCCATCTAGGAAAGGAATGAAACCATTCTAACGCTTTGGTCACGCCAGCTTCTAGGGCTAGAATAGACTTTGGGCACAAGGTACAACTGGTACACATTGATATAAGAAATAACTTAGCTCATTGTTGCTCAGTTGAAAGAGAAATAAATGGAAACCCTTGGTACTATGATATCAAGAATTTCATCCAAAACCAGACATATCCCATGGGGGCATCCAAAATCAACAAGAAGACTTTAAGGAGATTGGCAATGGAATTTTATCTTGGTGAGGAAACTTTGTATAAGAAATCATCTGACAAGACTTTGTTGAGATGTTTAGAGGAAAAAAGTGGTGAAGAAATTTATGAAAAGAGATTTGATTTATCGATATGGTTCACTAGAAAAAGATTATATCTTACAATGCCCAGAACTTCAATGGCAAGATAATAATAGAACTCTACCCTAGATGGAAAATCAAGCATTCCAATTCCTCGCCATATAGGCTAAAGATGAATGATGCGGTAGAAATTGCTAACAAGAATGTCAAGAAGATTATTCAGAAGATGATACACCTATAAGGATTGACATGAGATGTTGCCATTGGCCTTTCACGTGTTTTGCACTGCAGTCCAAACCTTAATAGGAGCCACCTCGTATATGTTGGTGTATGGAATGGAGGAAGTGATGCTTTTAAAAGTGAAAATCCCCTCATTAAGAGTATTGATAGACTTTGAGCTAGAAAAGGTAAAATGGGAAAAGGTTAGATATGAACAGCTGAATCTAATAAGTGAAAAGAGGATAGCCGCAATCTGTCATCGTCAACTTTATCAAAGAAGGATGGCCAAATCATACGACAAGAAGATTCGACCTTGAGGATTCCACGAAGGAGATCTTATATTGAAGAAAATATTGTCTTTTACCAGGAGAAAATCAGAGTAAATGGACGCCAAACAATGAGGGCCCCTTGGTGGTAAAGAAAGCATTCTCGGGAGAAACTTTATTGTTATATAGAATGGATGGAGAAAATCTAGTTAAACCTATGAATGCTGACTCTATAAAGAAATATTATGCTTCCCAGTCAATAAAATAAAGTTCGGTCATGAATTCTCTTTGTAAAGAACCTTTTTTTCATAAAACATATGATCTCATAGCATTTTAAATCTTTTACTTAAAAGAACTGTTTTTTTTTACGCATGACTAAGGAGATGACTCCATCAATTGGAGAGAACCAAATCAAATCTAAACTTGACATATTTGTGCACACACCACACTAGGGGGCAAGAAGTGCATGAAGAGCACATAGGGGTCCATAGTGAACCAAAGCCCAAAGGGGTATCATAATAAAAACTTCTAAAAAAGCATCTTTTATGAGAATTGCTAATTGCATTGAAAGTTTCAGTTTTTATGAACAAAACCAAATCTTTTGAGTTTTCCTTTTAATATAATAATAGACAATACTCAATGGAGCAAGAAAGGGCCCCATAAGGAACCAAAGATCTCTTCACCAAGAGGATAGGAAGTATAGCGCGTGGAGCATATTCTGTTTCAAGAGGACGAGTCGGACAAACAAATGGAAACAGAAGCTCAATAAGTCTACAACAGAAAGGGGGACCTATGTTTTCAAAATAGGTAACATAAAAAAAATGCATGCTATATTGTCATAACACTAACCTGGCAGGAGAATGTGTGACGAAAGCCAAAAGAGTTCCAAGTTTTTGGGAATCACTAAGAGACAATCTCAAGTCAACGGAGCTACAGAAAAGAATATGAATTGTGAACCAGTACTGTTTCATTTCCTCGAGGTAAGATGTTTTCTTTTAAAGTTTGAGATGAGCAAGTCTCCCGATATTGAGACCATTTCTTAGAAAAGCGTGGAGTTTTTTAAAAATGTTTTTGGGCAGGTCACCCGTTATTGAGACCATTTCTTAAAAAAGCGTGGAGTTTTCTAAGAATTTTAAGAGGAGCTGGTCGCCTGATATTGACACTGTTTCTTAGACAAGCGTAGAGTTTTCTAAGAATTTTAAGAGGAGCCGGTCGCCTGATATTGAAACTGTTCCTTAGAAAAGCGTGGAGTTTTCTAAGAATTTTAAGATGGGCAAGTCACCCATTATTGAGACCATTTCTTAGAAAAGCATGGAGTTTTCTAATATTTTTTAAGGTGGGCAGGTCACTCAATGATGGGTCCATGTTCTTAGAAAAGCATGGAGTGTTTTCTAAAAATTTTAAGTGGTAGACCATTGTTTAGGAAAAGCACTAAGTTTTAGCATGATTAGACACTTTATCTTTACAACAATTACTACGCGAAGCACTTGACAAATTTTGCTTCGTAAGAATTGTAAAGAGGGGTCATCTGTTGTTACTCAATTTTGGACCCCAAGTGCTGGAGACGGTGTATACCCATTTTGAACCGAGTGTAGCTCATGTTTGTTGGAAAAATTGATAAAAGCAGAAAAAAGAAATATTTTTTTTCAAAACCCTGTTTGAGTTGTTTTCTGCTCTCTTTATCCTTCCCATAACTGCAAAAATCATCAAGTTTCTTAGATTGACTAGAATGCTAAATTCATTCCTTCGTTATCTTGTTTTTGAGGTTGAATAAATCCTTTAGAATTTGCACTAAAAAATAGTTATGTTGTTGTCGTAATTTTTTGCTCCAACTTAGGCTCTGATTTTGACTCAATTTCGTACGATATCTGACCATCCTAGGTATATTCTGTCACTCATTTCATGTTGAAAAATTGACATGCACCTTTATTAGGTCTTAGGGATCATTGTTCTTAGGACAGATTCTTAGTTTGATTTGGATGCTCAGCATTGTCAAATCAAGCACCTTTTTGACCAACTAGATTACTATCAGTTTCTGTTCTGTAAAAAGATTTTATCTCACTTCGACTCCTTCATCAAAGTTGTAGTCTTAGACGCGTAGATGAATTTGAGCTTTTGAATCACTTGATTCCTATATCAGAGGCTCAAGATGTTCCCGTTTGAATATCTAGCGTGAAGGCAAAGAATTCTGCCGCGAGAAGGATATTGACCCGAGTCTGCACTAAAAACATTCTATTTTTGGCCTAGTTTTTGTGATTTTTGTTCTTAGTTCATACTCTCAGTCATATCAGGATTCTCGACATTCATCAGTTTTTGAGTTAGATCCGGAGATCCCTTTTGACCAACCAAATTACTGCTAGATTATGTTTTATAAAAGGATTTTATCTCACTCCGACTCCTTCATCAAAGTTGTAGTCCTATACGCGTAGATGAATTTGGGCTTTTGAATCACTTGATTTCGATATCAGAAGCTCAAGATATTCCCATTTGAATATCTAACATGAAGGCAGACATTCTGTCGCGGGAAGCATATAGCCCAAGTTTGCGGGACTGATTCGAAGGATTTTTTTTGGACCAAGGACTGAATTGAAAAGTGTTAAAATGAGGATTTTAATTGAAGAAGGATATTGGAAGCTGGAGAGGGAGCTAGATCATCATAAATGATGGGATTTCTACCACACCGAATGAGGAAAATCATGTTTTTGTGCAGCTATAATTCATAGGAGACAGCAGCCTTTGACAGCTGCAAAATGCCATAAAGAGAATAACCTCACCATCATCTAATGGCTGGAATTTTATCCCTAACATAGATGGCTGGGATGATGTGTTAATGTTGGAAACAAATCACTAGAATCAGCACATAATCAATGAGAATATTGTAGTTTTCTCATTTGTATTATTTGGCTGCAAATCAGCTGGGATTTGCATCCTAGGTTAATGCATTGAATCTTTCCTAATAAGAGCTGTGTATAGACTATATATACTATGCCTCTGCTGACCTAAAAAAGGGAGGAAGACGGCAGCAAAAAAAGAGGAGAAAAGAGAGGAGGGAATAGAGAAAACAGAGCACAAAAAGAAAAAAAAAACGGAGAGAAAGGAGTAGGAAAAAAAAAAAAAAAGAAGCCAAAGACAGGAGAAAAACGCAGAATAGAGAAGGTTTCTTTCATTCTCACAGTTATGTTACTGTGAGGTTGGGAGGATTGACAGTAGAAGAGAAGAAAAAGAGAGAAAGAAAAGAGCATAAAAAAGAAAGAAAACCAAGGCGAAAAAAGGAGAAGAAAAACGAGAAAAGAAGCAGGGATTGCTTTTCGGATTGCTCCCTTTTCTGCAAAATAAAATCTGCAGAATAGGGGAGAAGAAAGTGCAGATAACCAGTAGAGAGAGAGGGACGAAGATTGCAGAAGTTAAAACTCAGGAGATGAACAAAGAATAGGGGAGAAAGAGCTGGAACAGACAACAACACTGATAGCCTCGATGTATGAGAGATGATTGAAAAAGGCTTTAAGGAGCCTACAAATGGAGCAATGTTGACTTCAATCTAAAGGAAGGTCATGCAAAAGACACAGAAGAAGGATCAACTAGCACTAAAAATCATCCACCAATGTTTGGATAACACCGCTTTTGAGATAGTGACAAACGCAACCATTACCAAACAAGCATAAGAAGTTTTGCAAGCATCAAACCAAGAAGTTGACAACGTGAGAAAAAGTATATCTATAAAAAACTACATAGTGACTTTGAAAACTTACATATGCTTGAATCAGAGAATATTTCAGAATACTTTGTAAAAATATTGGCCATATACAATCAAATAAAAATATATGGGGAAAAGATGGAAGAGACACATGTGGTAAAGAAGATCCTACACTCGCTACAAAATAAGTTCCATTACATGGTGATCGTGATAGAAAAGTCA
Organism: Populus alba; assembly: GCF_005239225.2. Classification (NCBI taxonomy): domain Eukaryota; kingdom Viridiplantae; phylum Streptophyta; class Magnoliopsida; order Malpighiales; family Salicaceae; genus Populus; species Populus alba. Next base: position 94,941 of record NC_133286.1, on the reverse strand, counting down.
TAAAATATGAATTTTCTTTCAATACAAGGTCTCATGGGAAAATTACAAGCGTATAAGAAAAGAGTCAATGAGATTGAAGAGGATATGGGTGCACAAATATTTTTTTTCAAAGCAAGATGGTTCTTAATATTCCTAAGGAGGAAGAGGAAGATTTGGAAGAGGAGGTTGAGATAACCTTAATAGATTAAACAGTTGATCAAATAAAGGGAACCGATCGACCGGTTTAACTGGCAATAGCAATCTGAGATCCAAATTTAACAGCAGGTTTGGCAAATTAAAAGTTAAATGCTATAATTGTCAAAAGACATGTTATTATACTAGGTATTACTAGAGTCCAACTAAGAGGGTTAGGGAGAATACAAATATTATGATTGAAGAAGAGAAGAAAGTCACTTTACTACTAGTAAATAATGAGAGAATACAAGACAAAGAGAACATGTGGTACCTAGATAATAGAGCTAGTAACCACATGTGTGGAGACAAAGACAAGTTCATGGATCTTGATGAAGTAATTAGAGGTAATGTCACATTTGCAAATCATTCAAAGGTTGCCATCAAATGAAAAAGGTGTGATTTTGATTAAATTGAAAGATGAAAGTCATCAATTTATTGATGATGTATATTATATACCAACAGTGAAAAGCGACATATTAAGCTTAGGTCAATTATTGAAGAAGGGGTATGAGATTAAGATGAAAGATCATACTTTAAAATTACTTGACACTAAAGGAAATATTATTGCAAAGGTAGCCATGATAAAAAATAGAATTTTCTTGCTAAACATAGAGATGGATGTGCCTAAATGCATGTGTGAGAGATGAAACTTGGCTTTGATATATGAGACTTGGGCATGTAAACTTTGATAGCTTAAAGATGATGGCATAAAAAGAGATGTTGAAGGGTTTACCATCCATTATACATATAAATCACTTATGCAAAGGATGTTTAGTGGGCAAATAATTTCACAAGAGTTTTTCAAAGGTGTTTACATCAAGAGTAAATCAACCCTTATAAGAAATACATGTCAATGTTTGTGGTCCTATCAAACCATGTTTGTTTGATCATAGTATAAGGAGACTCCTAACAGTACCTAGATCACCATAACAAAATGGCACGATGGAGAGAAAGAATAGAAGAATTCTTAACATAGCAAGAAGTATGTTCAAACCTAAAAAGATAAACACTACTACATTTAAGAGCTTAGTTAGGAGTTTGAGATAATTGGTATGCACTCATCTGGATATTCTTTATAAAGTAGAACTTGTGAGTAGGTTTATGGAGACACCAACTATGACTCAATTCAAAGCCTTGAAGTGAATTCTACCATACATCGAAGGTTTTGTTTTCTACATAGGAGACACAATTTTCACATGGAGTTCAAAGAAGCAATCTATTGTCACATTATCTGCATATTAAACTAAATATGTAGCTACTATAACATATGTTTACCATTTCATATGGCTAAGAAGATTATTGAAGGAGTTGTGAATGCCACAAGAGAAGCCTATAAAGATTTATATGGACAACTCATCAACTATTGTATTAGCTAAAAATCTAGTTTTTCATGACAAAGTAAGCACACTGACACAAAATTTTATTATCTAGGAGATTGCATTGCAAACAAGGAAGTTAAAGTCAAGTATGTGAAGACTCAAGACCAAGTCATAGATATTTTCTCAAAGCCACTCAAATATGATGTTTCTACAAAGATAAGAGATATACTGAGATTTATGAAGAATGATGACACTTGATAATGAGAAGGAGTGTTGAAGTTTAATATCATCGAGGATTTAGGCTAATAGGATTAAGAGTTTGTAAGAGTTTTAATATTAGTTAAAGGATGAATCCTAGTTAATGTAGAAATTATTTATAACAAAGGATTTGTAATAGACTAGTTTATTAAAATCCTTGTTTAATTTGAATGTTAGATTCCTTATTAGATTAGGATTTCCTTTGAGTAATTTAATTCCTTAATCATCTAGGATTTGAGGTCTATAAATAGGCTTGTATTCAAAAGCATAATACACAAGTAGATAGAGATATAGAGAAGAGCTAAAAAGATGTATCTTTTGAGAAAACTCTTAATAAAAAGCATCACTCCTCTCATTCTTCTTCTTGTTCTTTAGCCTTGTTCTTGTGTATGTTCTTATAAATTAGCTACCGCATCCTATCCTTTTTTTTTCCTATAACTAGTAGATGAATTAGCTCCTATTCCAAGATGTGATTTGAAAATCTCATAATTCTACTCGGTAGTTTCAAGAAGTTCTCCGGTTAGAGCAATGACATGCAAATGAACCAAACTTAAAATCCATAATTCATAAATCATAAATGGCTATCTTTGTTAAAATCCAAACTTAATATCTCAGTGTGAACATCACAAATTAGGTGACGAAGAAAAGCAGGTTGGCCATCACTACACATAGCACACCTGCAAATGAACCAAGATAGAAGTGATGGGCATCTTGATGAAGTTTACTAAGCTTTTACAAAGAGCTCCAATATTATTATTTTTTTATTCCACATTGTTGTTATTTCTAGAGTGTCAACAGTAGTGAGCATAAAAACCACCCTCGTCTTTTCCACACTGAAATGAAAACAAATCTCCACGAGGGCCATTAACATCTAAATTGTGTTGCAAAAGATTGAGGTAGAGAAAAGGAAAGGAATGTAACTGCATCAAAAACCTAGACACTTAAATAATAACATCTACCTAGACACCCAAATATTAACACCATCAACTGGTTTTGTGACCCACAATGTTTAGAGAAAAAATTGACTTTCCTAAAAATAGACAACCATCTGAAGAGTAACTACATTTCACAACCCCAAACGGGATGATAAAACCATATAAACATAGAGTGACCCATTTCCAAGGAAAGCTTGTTATTTCATGTGTGAATTTATTTCATACATTTTATATGAGAGATGGTATCCTTGAATGAATAGTCTAAATTGACTAGAATTGGTTAGTTTCTACCTTGTTTAAAAAGTTGTTTTGATGTGAGACTTAATATGGTAGTGAAATAAGAAATAAATTTGAATGTTTGTGTATATATGTGTGCGTGCGCGCGTGTGGAATGAGCATGTCATAAAAAATGATATGAAATATCTCTTAATACATGAGAGGTCACGAGAGTTATGCATCAACAAATACGTACTACTCGAGCTCCGATAGCATATAGGTATCATACACCTCAATATTTTTTTACTTAGTTTATCAAAATAGTTTATTGAAAATGTAATATTATGTTGTGTTAAAATGATGACTAAAGGCGAAGGAATTAGTTTCGTAGTAATGCGACTAATGTCTAGTATGGGTGAAGGAATTAGTTTCTTGATATTAAGACTAATGCCCAGTAATGGGCAATGAAATTGAATTCCCAAAAGAGGGAATACTGCTCGATAATAGGCAATGAATTTGGATTCTTGAAATAGAGAATAATGTCCAGTATGAGAGATAAATTTAGATTCCTGAAAGCAAAAATAACTTATGGACATGGGCAAAGGAAAAGATTACCATGTGTTTCGTATTAACTTGAAAGATTATGTTTTAGAAAACTAATACCTGGTAAGGGGAATAAGCTGATGATAAACATGCAATTTTGATGTGGTGAACAAATATTGTAGTATGATGAATGAATTTTATTGACTATTAATAAGAACTTATTGATAATGTTGAGTTTACAATCTAAATGTATTGTTATGTTTGTTTGATAATCTTCATGTTGTAAAATTAATTATTATTTATAAATTAATTTCAAGTACCTTATAGCCACGAATCAAATGACAAATAATTAAGATGTTTTTTTATATATAATTTTGAATGAACATATAATAGATGCTTTTTTTTAATATAATGGGTGGGGTAATTAAATGTTAATTATCTTGAAGATTATGTAATTTGAATTTGATATCTTATGTGAACTTATGATATCTCATTAGTTTCTTTTTATTATGTGACAAACATTAGTATTGTGATTATATTTCACTAATTTTAGATAATTTGAGTATTTCCCTATGAGTGGGTGTGTGTAGAGTGAACTATAATGAAATGTGATGGATGAAATGTTCTAATTTTGTGATGTGATGATTCCAAGATGATTGGATAAAATGATATGTGAAATGGTTGAGTATTGAAGTATAATAGGTTTCTAGTCGATAACTTGAAACCTCTTAGTAAAAAGGAGACTTCATTGAAATTACATTGGATTTTCTAATTTAATTCCAAGTTGTGATTATGGAGTATTTTACACATTATATCACCGAAGTCCTATGGAATATGCTCACAAATAATTATGCAATATAAGAAAAATAAAAACAAAGCATATGCATATTAAGTCATAAATATATCATCATAGAGAGATTCATTTGTATCTATGCATCAAATTTTAGAAATTTAGTATTGTTATTACAAAATTAAGTGAAAATACATTCAATTCAAAATTTAGGCATATTATACCTAATCTATGATCACAAAAGTAAAATAGGATAAGGACTACTCCTAATGTAAATGAGGTGGCCCTGAAAAGTACAAGTCATTATAAGTAATGAAATAACTATAAATAATAACTATTACATTGGAAAATATCACTATATCCTTTTTTCTTGTTTCCACCCGACACTTTAAGAACAATTTACAAAGAGTATCCTAATGTCAAGTTACTAGTATCATCTACTTTCTTTCCTTAGATAGCTAACTCATATTTTATAAATATACCGATATCAAAGCGTCCTCTTGATGTCATTAGCTTTCCCTAATTCTCATGAGTAGCTCTCTCAAATCCATTGGAGGGGGGGTTATGATAATCTTAATAAATCTCATTAGCATCATTAGCCTTCCCAACCCTTGATCAACTAATCAGAATCAAAGTAATGTCAACATCAATGAAATCCATCAATATCATTAGTTATCCAAACTCGGAGTCACTAATCAAGTCCTTTTAAATACTTTAATTTATTCATCAAAAAATGATGGTGTCAAGAATCCCATGACATCATTAACCTCCATTTCTAAGAGTAGTTAATCAAGTTTCATGTAATGTCGATATCAATGTAATCCATCAATATCATTAGCTACCTAAACTCGGAGTAATTAATCAAGTCCTTTTGGATACTTTAATTTGTCCATCGGTAATGCCGATGTTAAGAATCCCTTGACATCATTATCCTCCATTTATAGGAGTAGCTAATCGAGTTCCATGTAATATCAATATCAATGTAATCCATCAATATCATTATTTATTTAAACCCAAAGTAGTTAATTAAGTCCTTTTAGATACTTTAATTTGCCCATCGGTAATGTCGATGTCAAGAATCTCTTGACATTATTATCCTCCATTTATAGAAGTAGCTAATCAGGTTGTTCATCTTTATTTTTTATTACCCACCATTATTCATTTGTTCATTTGTTTCACATATCGATACGAAGATAAATGGGTAAATTCTAGTAATATTAAAAATACAATACTTTAACAAGTTATAAGTGTTACAAGTCCCCACTTCGGCTCGAGTCGGTGGCCTAACTGTTAAAGCATCCCCTGTAAATCAATTTACCCATTGATTAACACTACTATTTATAAATTCAAAAATCATTTTTACATTTTGATATAATAACTTTTCTTTCAAGACACATTTCATATCATAGGTTAAACCACCCTCTTTTAGATTATGTAGTTCCCAACTTAATCATAATAACATTCAAAAGAGAGATTTATGATTATCACCAAGAGCTTCACATCATTTAACTTTTTGTTATATTAACATTTCTTAATTCTAAATTTTCATTTCAATACCAAAACATGAATAAACACATTAGTCTTGTAACTTTACTTTTAGGTTCTTTATTAAGAACTTTTCTTAATGAAATTTTGAAATCATGCATAATCATCCTATCAAGTTTTTATTGTTACCCCATTCACTTTATATTCTAATTAGGTTGTACAACATCTCTTGACACAATCTTCATGCCAATTAAAATATAAAATAACTTTAACTCTCTCAATTAAGCAACATAGTAAAATAATTTAACAGTTTTGAGAAACGGTCCGATCATTTATTTAAATTGGTCTAGTCGTTTCTCAAAATAGCTAGACCGTTTCTGGTTCTAAAATAGATACCAAAATATTCATTTTCATACAAACATGTCATACACACAACACAATCAATTTTTATCTTTAGTTCAACAATTCTCCAACTGAATTGAATTCTTAAAACTTTTAAATTCATCACCATTACATAAAAAGTGAAACAATGTCACTCCTTCAAAATCATTTTCCACACCATTACTAACACAAATAAAACACAACTTAAATCAAATTTGCTTACTAATAGCTAATAAATCACCCCTTCCCTTTTTTCTTTAATGTATCCCAAACTTATTCCAAGGGCAGGCTTGATTCCTTAAAAATTTGGTCCTGTGAGTTAAAAACCACAATGGCAGCTTAAATTTGAGTTAGGAGATGACGCTTCGTCTATATTAACAAGCAATGCGTTGTCTTTATATTTTAAGAGAACAAAAAAACATACAATAGATTTCCCGCACCTTTAAATGAGAGGAAAAAAAAAAACCCCAATATGCAGGCCTAAGCTTAAAAGTCCATGCGCCTAAGCTTAAAGGTCCATACATTTGTGTTGTTCCTTCTAAAGATCAGATCCAATGCATAACTTTCATCACGAGTCTGTTTAATCGATTCAAGTTCACTTTATTTTTTAATTAAAATATTATTATCATCTATTTTATCCTTTAATATTAAATTGAATTAATTTAAAATTAAGTTTTTCAATTTTTATTTTCAAGATTATTACCACAAGTTTTATAAATCAACCTAAATTAAACAAAATAAATCAAATATTTTTCCAGCTTAGTATTAAATTAAAATCAATTTTTTTAAGAGAACACATTACCAATGCCTAGACATTTTTTTGCTCAAAAGAAATTTTACTACAACCTAGTGTTATTAGTAAAAATTCCTAATTTTTTTTTTTCCTCAATCAAAGATTACCGAGGCAAAAAGGGTCAAGCCTCCATCTCAAAGATTTAATCCAGATTCTATCAACCATATCACTTGCCAAGTACAACTAATTGTGCACCCCCTCACTGGCTTCAAATGGGAAAAGACAACATTTTCATTCATTTCTGACCCTCAAGGTTGGGCTAATTTTAAAGACGAGGGAAGAACTAATTTGACACCCTATACATTAAAAAAATCCATTACAGTTTTTCTTCTTTCTTTTTTTTTGGTATGCTGGGGTCTCGAAAATGTGCCTCGACCAATATCCTACAAAACCTCGGATTTGTAACCTCCATTATACATCCAACTCACCTATAACTTCGTCATCTTCATTTAACCCCATAAGAGCTTGGACTGCAGGCATCAAACATTTTCTCATCCCCCCGCGTGAGCTTCAATACAAACCACTGGATAGCAAGGAATCAACATGTTCACTCATTTCGGATGGAATAATACTTGTCCCAAAGGGTTGGAGATTTTGAAATTTCACTCATAAGGTTTTTGAATTTAAGGCTGCAATCTCCTCCACTGAAAAAGAAAAAACAATGATCATGCACCAACAAAAGGCAGTATGTCATTCAGCTCATTTTGTGTTTCCATTATTATGCCAGAAATAAAAACATGAAATTTATTCAGTATAAAATTTATAAACCTTGTTCGATTCAAGGATGCGATTGCTCGAAGAGCACTGCGAATCATGTCTTCATTACGATCCACTTCTTGCTTTACAGCATCTAGCTTAGGCTTAAAATTGACAGTTTTTTGGAGGGGCTCCACCAATGAGTCCAACACTGAAGTGCGAAATAAAGAGATCAGAAAATCTGTAGCACAAAGAAACCCAGCAGACTAAAGTCGGATGATTAACTCACTGACCTGCCAATACAGCAGATGGACACTTATCGGCCAATTTTGAGAGGATAAGATGACACGGCATTTTAACATCGTAATGATCTGGAACATCCAAAATAGACAAGTCAGCCAACAGTTGATAACATCAACAATAACAATCATTTTATACTCCAATCTTCATAGATGCCATTAGCTAACTAGATCTAGCTATTGATTATTGAATAATGATTTGAAATTAATCTAGCCATCATAATGATGAACAACCAAAGAAACAATCCTATTGAAGGATAGTTAGAAAAATAAAGAAATGAAGGTGTAGTATTCTTCTCAAAAGTAGTATTTTGGAAAAAGAAATTTCATATATGGATTTTATCCTTAGCTATAATGCAAATGGATATTGCAAACTGAATGTTTCTTTTCCTGGTTAGAAAAAACCCTAAACATGTTTGAAATGTTGTCATCCAATGATCCAGCTAAAGAGAGAGATTTAGTAATTAATTCATTTGTCTCTTAATTCCTAGATTTCTTTTTGCTAGGTTGCATCCCTCGACATCACTTTCATGCATAAAAACCAAACTGAATGAGTCACAAATTTAAATAACTAAACAATAATTGCGCTTGGTGAGAAGGATATTGAATACGACCATCCAGGCCTGATTTGAGGTAAGGAACAATGAAAGATGAAGGGTTCACTTGATCAAGACAACCATCCAGCAATGTGTCTACACATTCAAAAGCTGCTTTCCTCAACTCAAGGCCATCATCCACAATATGCTTGAAAGGCCCAAGATCTACAGTTCGTATCAATTCTTGCTGCAGTAAGCAAGATTTAAAATCAGAAAATCCTGCAAGGATATAATATGGGTGATACTGTACAAAAATGCAAGCAAGACCAACAGGAAGACAAAATAACATAAACATTGGAGAATATAACTTCAACATCTAATAAGGAAACCCAATTAACAGAAACATTATGTTTTTTAAATAGCAGTTACAATCAAATGCAAATTGTTAGAAACCCAAATAATCTTGCATATTGAAAAATCTAATAATGTAAAAACATTCAATGTACACAGCACAAACTATGAGATTTCAACAATGTGTTGCAAAAACATACGAGCTAATGACATTTGTAAGTCTAACAGCTACATTGTTATGCGATGCAACAGCCACATCATAGCATGTGATATAACAGCTATTACAGCAGCAACACGTCCAAAATGCTACACCTCATAAGAAAAGTGGGATGCAATATAATGGGCCCTTGAAAGTCTCACACAGCCACCATTATTTTAAAACTCGGCTGCAGAACTCACAAAAAACTCAATTGTTGAAGCTGGGGGGTTACAGCACGGCTCAATTGTTGTTAATAAAGTAAAGAAAATAGCCAGGCATCCACAAAACAAAGTATAAAAAGCAAGAAACAGGGAACACAAAGGATAACAATGGAAATGCATTAACAATTTTTTGATACAATCCATTTAATTATAAAGCCCGGTTGTCATTCATTCTGCACAAAAGCACAAAAAATGACTTCAAGGACAATTCCATCAGTTCAAGCCTTCTATAATTGGAGAAATGGATAGAACAGCATAACCTGCCCTAGCAACAGAGAATCCTTTCATCCTGAAAGGTCAATTGACTTTTGCATCCCCTTATTTGTTGTTTCTCATTGATAGCAACATATATATTGCCTCAAGCTTTTATCCACTTCTGCTTTTTTATTGTTTTTGGTTATCTTTCATTCATCATTAATATAATCATCATATTATTATAATAGCTTAAGCTGTTAGGAATCAAACAACCAAATCTTTTTTTAACAAGCATTATCTTGCAGTTATGATGCAATAACCAAAAACAACCAAATCTTTTTTTAACAAGCATTATCTTGCAGTTATGATGCAGTATGTTTAAGCTCCTTAAAATATATTTATTGTAACTTGAATAACTAAGCACACCTAAAATCAATATTTCTAGGACTCAAGAATATATGCCATTTAGCTGATCTAAGTTCATCTCAATCAATCATCCTATGGAAGTACAATGGAGTTACAAGAGAATATATGTCCTTATTACCTGATCTGAGTTCATCTCAATCTACTATTATATGAAAGTACAATGGAGTCAATATTTATCACGCAACCTAGTATGTATAATCCTAGGCTGAATGCAAAATGCCTTTCTTTCAAGTAAAACAATGATTCAGCTCACACATGCTGCCAGCATGGACATTATAGAGATGGATTCAAATAACTATTTCAAATTTTCAACACAAAGTCTAACTGATGCAAACCCTCAGCAGTGAAATATATAAATTAGAAGAAAAAGATTAAAAACAAATAAGAATTATAAGATTACCAGAGCACTGAAATCATAAGTAGTGCATGACTTCTCAGCACTATGCCAAAGCATATATAAATCAATGGGATAAAGAGATAACATTGTAAAAGACAGGACAAGTTAAAAAGTTCAAGCAATAATCCCCTACTTGCACTGTATTTAGATAAGCAGCATATGGAAGTTGCATCATTAGCTCAGAAAAGGCCAACTTTTCAATTACCTTAACAATTGTTTGATCATAGAGAAGTGGCAATAATTCAGGAAGGAGTCCCTTGATAAGGTTAGGCTTATTGTGAGCGAATGTGCTTAAGGCCAAGACAGCTGCACGCCTAACATGCTGCATGTCATATTTAAGAATAACCATCAGGTTCAAAAACCAAGCAGGCCACTACAAGCAAACACTCTGTTTATTCATCAGAGCAAATATATATCTGCAACTTACCCGGTCATGATCCTTGATAAGCATAAGAAACGATGAGATTTCCGGGTATATAATCTCGTCAATCTTCTCTGGCCGCTCAACTATTGAGTATTTTACAGCAATTACCACTGTTGCTCTGGTGAAGGCAGCTGAGCTCGTTGTTCTCACCTATAAGGAATTTAGAATTTAAAGTAAAACACAAGCCTTTGGAGCCACAAAAACTAAGAACAAACTTAAATGAAACTCTGAATGCCATTTGATTTGATGATTAGAAACCTTAAGCGCAGGAACGAGCTTTGCAGGTTCAATAAGTGCAATTTTACCAAGGCACTCAGCTACAACATTCCGAACACCCTCTTCATCACTTTCACAGTGATTAAATAGTAATTTAAGTATCTTCTCAACACTGGAATCCTGGAACTCTGCTTTATCTACTGATTGTCTTACTATAACCTGCATACTCAGGAGGTTAGAGAAGGATACATATATTTTAAAAATAACCTTCAGTTTGAAGTAGATTTAAGAATAAAAAAACAAACCTCCTTCAGAGAATGAAGCAGGAGATATTGTTTCTTCTGTTGATTGTCAATCTGGTCCAAGATAAAGGGTAGGTACTTGGAAAGATTACCAACAGCAATATTACCAAGAGCATAAGAAGCAGCAGACTTTATTTCTTCAAAAGGGGATTGGAAGGACTCAATAATAATGGTTTCTATATTTGCATGCATGCTTAGATCTTTCCTTCTCCCAATTTCTCCCAGGCATAATAGTGCAAGGTGCTGCTTCGCCTAAAAAAGAAAATCACAGTTATGAAATGCACAATTCAACTATTGTCATGGAAAAGGGTATCATCAATGCAAAGAGCATTCTTGTTACAAAATTTTACTTGTGTGCCAAACTTACTGAATTGGTACTACTGTCATCTTTGAGAATATCAGTAAGCATGTCCACAGTAGATGAACATTCTTTGTCACCTGCGGCAAGGCAGAGAACAGCCACGCATTGGGCTATTGAATGCAAAGCCTGTTTTGCAACACCTCCTGACTGTGGAGATGGCTTAGCACGTGAAAGAAGCGAGTCCAGTAAAGTGTCAAAACTTGTATTTGCGGAGTGGACTAAAGCAGCAAAAAAGTTTCGTAAAGCCTGCAAATATCAAGCAGGAAAAATTTAAAACAGGCATTGATCCAGACCACAATGTTTGGTATTGGATGAGAGTGTTACCAAAAGGGCTTGACCCTGTAGCAATGGGCTTTTAATTAATGTTAGTGCCTGAGGAAGAACTTTATTTCTAACAGCCAAACCAACATTTGGGCTCGATTTCCTGTCAGCCATCAAGGTGCAGCAAAGTTCCAGGGCAAGAGCTGCCATGTGCAAATCTGAATCACTGAGACAATGGAAAAACAAGAGAATTAGCATTTTCAGATGTAATCACAGCCAACAACCATTCCTCACTCAAAAGCATAACATCAAAAGGCGTGGAAAACCTAATCAGAGTTGAAAGTTCCACGATAATAACTTCATAAGCAGATGAACCAATTTGATCACCATAAGCTACAATTAGAGAATTCAGTGTCCCCAAAGTTGCCTGCCTTAAAGCCCGATTAGCCTATGTTCCCAAACAACAAAGCAGAATTCAGAATTTATACACAACACTCAAACGCACATTAGCCTATCTACAAATCATAGTCCAACATATTAGTACGCATTTTCTGAAGTAAACCAACTTTCATACCTTGCGTAGGAATGCAGTCAGCTCTGCAATCACATTCTCCAGGACACACGAAAGATCAATCAGAAGAGGAGAAGCAGCAATTACAGCAAAAGCCTGGATTCAGAAATTCAAAATGGCTTCCATACTCATGCATCTTAGTGATCAAGGAAATACATAATAACTTCAGATGAGAAAGCCTAACTAAATTGTCACCACAACACATAATTGGTGCAAAAACAACCCAAGGACTATTAACATCCATATAGCAATTTACATAACACTGACCTTCACAGCAGTAAGTCGTGTTATCTCATTCCCCATACGATCAACAAGTACAGGGAGACACACAGGTAATTCTGCTTTGAGGTTATCACCAAATGTTGAAATGACAAGCCCCATGCAAGAAATGGCACACTCCTTGACCTCCTGGATAGAAGAAATATGCCGCATTAGAAAAAAAATTCAGAAAAGATAAAATGATTTTCGGCATGAGAAAAACTATAGAATCAACTCTAGTTACTCTACAGACCTGGTCTTGATCTTGGTTGGTCAAACGTGACATTATGGCATTATATATTGGATGGACATAAGGTCTGAAGTCAAAACCAAAGCCCTACATCAGAACACCAATTAAATTATCAGAAATGGTCTAACAAAATCTTGAATGACAACAGAGTATATAAACAATCTAACCTGGATATTGGGACGGACAACGCGAACAAGTTCCCCACAGACTCTTAATGCCTCTGCTGTGACCTTGTAGTATCTCTCACCAACAGCAGACAAAACAGGACTAGAAAGGGCCTGCAATAACAAGCAGTATAAATCCCAGTATATGTATTACTGCTCAGGAGTCATGACTGCTGTTCCATTCATAATTGAAAATAATCACGACACAGGAAAGAAGTTACCAGTTCAAAGGAGTACAAACAGTAATGTATAAAAAAAAATTGTAAATGCATTCACAACGCAGACCAAGGGGCAGTAATAAATAAGGGATCAAGGAAATAGCATGACAAAACTTTTTTTTTTTATTAAAAATAGGGGGGGGGATGAAAAACCTCAATTTCCTTAATAATTAAAACCCATCTTGAAGATGATGAATTATTACATCAATCCTAATCATGTTGTCATTTTCAGGGGGACCAACCATTACCCAATGAATCCTATTAAAAGAAGAAAGTAAAAATCTTCACAACATAGCATTGCCAACAAAGGTTTTCCAGAGCTTAACCACTTAACAAAATATCATATATCCTCAAGCAATGATACATAATTTAAAAAAAAAAAAAAAAAAAAAGAATGGCTGAACATATTTTCTTGACATTTTAAATTTATGGCCAATAGAGCATTGCATGAGAGAAAATGCAAGGAAAAAACAAATTAAATATGAACTAAAGAATACTTCACTATTAATAACAGTACAATAAGAGGAATCGATTCCAGAATAAAACCACTGATTACCTTGATATAAAGGTGGAAAACAGAGGGTGAGTGTGAAGCCAACACCAATCTTGTAAATATAAGAGCCTCAATCTTCAAATTTGAGGTTGAAGATTTGTCCTGAGAAATATTGCACGGGAAAATTTGCATCAATAAGGATGAACAGTGTAATGCAGAAAATTAAGCACCAATGACACATCTGACTTGAGGCAAAATTCACATACATTTAATGCCTTCTCAATTCCTGGAATTAGTGACCCAATGTGTTCTGCAAGGCAGTCTGGCAAGACAACCACAAGTTCTTTCAGAACTGAAAATGCACCAACCTGTAGGCAGACAAAGGTAATGCATTTCATTTGTTTTTGTAAGGTGTGGCATGATTTATCTATGAGATGGCATGCAGTTTTTTGAGCATGCAACTCTTAATCCTCGACACATATCAGCGGTTACCTTGGTCTTGATAGATTTCTCACGCAATTGCCTGTTTATAGATTTGACAATCTTTGGCACTTCTTGCTTCAGTAACCATCTTGGGCTGCATAACAATTACACTTGCAAAATCAATTCACTGGGAGACCACACTCCTGAAGCAACAAACCAATTGCAGACAGTAATTTTGTGAACCCTATTTTATCATCTAAATCCAAAGCATGCCCATCATGCAGGCCAAAGAAATCATGTTAACACTTTGACAACTTGTTTTGCACGGTGATTTATCTGAAATGATTTTGTCCCTTTTGGATGATGCAGGGTAACACCATTTATTAGGCTTAAGAAAAAGAAAGGTAGATAAAGAATCTCAGCATTGAAGGAGCTAGCTTTGACAAACCAGTCTCAAGTAATAGTGACAGAGTAGGGCTCTGGTTATCAGTATACCCATTAATGTCAATGACACTCTTAAAGTTGATTTAAAAGCAATGTCTCTGTTCTTAAAATGTTTCAAAACCAGGCATTATTCAAATAAGAGGAGAAACACAAGGTAGACAAAAAGAAAATATACAGTGAAAGAAAATACAAAAACATTTAGCAGGTGAAATTCAAATGAATAATGTTAACACAAGTTAATTTTTTTCACAGATACAGAAACCTGCCTTGATTCATCCATGTCAATCTGCCCTTTTGTAACATTTCCAGTTTGACGTAGTAACTCAATGAATGTATTGAACACATCCATCTGCATCACAACAAAATCGGATGAGCTCTCAAATGCAGTACCTAAATTTCTGCAATTGAAAGATCAAGGCTTACCTTGACATTTTCTTCCCTTTCTTTAAATCTATCAATCAACTGAGGACAGGCCTGCACAAAAGAAAAATGAATGTTTAATACGATGATGTTTAGAAAGCCAAGATTGAATGAAGAAGTTATAAACCATTTTCTTCAACAAACAAAAGCAGAGTGTATCACATGTCAAAAATTGAAAAAACATCATTCATGTCACCCACCTAAAAGCTTGAATTCAAATTCAAACACAAACCAGCCAACCAAAACTTCAAGCAGGCTCAAACTGGACCATATTAAGAAATCACTTTACATGTGCCCAAATTATTGCAGCATACCTCCTCATATAGATTTGCAAGCACCTCAGGACGAGAAACAATCAATGCAGCTAAGCATTTAGCAGCTGCCCTTCGAACTTTCCAGCTGGCATCTTCATCATCAGTATATTCATTTGCACTCTCACTACAGAACAGCAAAGGGATTGACAAGATAAATAACAAAATCAAGAAGTACATTGATATGAGCTACAGGTATGCATTTTTTAAAACATACTCCTCCTCCTCCTCCTCAAGACTCTCATCATCAGTATCTTCTTCCATGTTATCAGTGAAGTTTGGATCATAACTTAGGTACTCCAGAGTAAGATGAAGAATTTCATGACAGTAAGAATATATGTCTCTGGGGCATCTAAGGAGAAAACTTTCTAAAGCCTGCAGCCAAAATTTAGAGGATACAACCAGAAGTAATGATCAAAAGACAAGCACATGATTAGAACCATAAAAGTAACAGAAAGGATGGGGATATATACAGCACCTGCAAGCTATATTCACGAAGCTCCTCATCATTCTCTGATGCACTTGTGCAGTAATTAATTAGCACTGGCACAGTGTCTCCAAGATGGGGTCCAAATCGATATCCCACAGCACGGCTTAAACACCAAAACACCACACAATTTGTAAGGATAGAAAAGTTTTAGCTTGTTAGGATGAGTAATAGTGGATCAGGTGTAATCTAAAGCTGACCAAAGAAACCTTTGCTACATCCAAAGATCCAATTCTACACATGGATATAAGCATGCCAGAATCCACACATTCAGAGTACAAATCTCGTTATTAGACTGGCTCACACATTGTAGTGCCAATTGTTTACCCTCATCGGCACAAAGTTTAACTTTTTCTCCTTATTTATCACAATCTTCTTTAAAAGTGAGCACAGGAAAGTGAAAGCACTATATGATAAACACACACAGTATAGCTTTACCTTAAGGAACCAATCATTTGAATGTTTGTTCGGATCATCTCAGGTTTTGCACCCTTACTTCTCAATTTCCGAACTACCTCAACTGTTGCCTTCCCCAATAAATCATCCGACAAGCTTGAAGCAAGAGATGCTGAAGACCAAAGGATAATTTTAAGCCAGATCAACAATCTATTGAGTGGATAGTTATGAAATTAAATTTATCAAAGTTGTGAATTAGCAAAAATTAAGGAAAAACCATAAAGACAGCAGGTTTGAAGGAATATATCACCTTAATTTCAAGTAAAACAACTTATCAAAATGAAGATTAGCATTGGAAAAAAAAAAACCCTTCTCAAGTACATTTAAATGTGGTCATGCATCATAGTTGGAAACTAGCCAAATTACCAACTGTTCTGATATTTTGGTTCAAAATCCAGAGCATAAACCTTTTTGTTTCGCTCAAGAGTGAATCAAGTGTATCTACAATTAAATCAAAACAATGGTATCACAAGGGAGATCATAACAAATATCTACTCAGTCTTACCAATGCATGAAACAGTCTTCTTTCTAATGGTGGCTTGATTGGAATTCAATTGGGACAAAAGCGCATTTAAAAGCACCTCATGATCATCTGCCACCAAATTTCCAAATTTATGAAGAACATCACACAAAATATCAAGACATTCACATTTTATCTCCGTGTTCAATCCCTGTGACAGAAAAGAATGTACAAATAAGTTATTGAGAAGAGGAGATGAAACTTCCAAATGACAAGACCTTGACACATGGTACTTCGAACTCACAGGGCTTGTTATTCCTTTTATCAACTGTGGAGATAGAGTGACAAGAATAGATTGAGCCAGAGATATTGCTGTGACTTCAGATACAATAGTCTTCAAAGCAATGCTTGCAATGTCACGATGCTGATCTTTACCATGTAGCAATTTTTCACATAGTTTATTAGTCATCTCCACAACTCGAGCCTCGCTGACCTTCTTCACCAAGGGAGCAAGACTGCAACAGCACATTAATGAAAAACATAAAAATCAAGATTGCAGCAACACTGTTACTTGGCATCTCTTTCATCTTCTTTTCCCTCTTGCTGTTCATACTTAAATAAACATCGCATATGGGGCATCCAGATGACAACAACCATGACTAGTTGAGTTACTCAGAAGCTACAGTGTCCATGTTGCATAAATGAAGAGAAAGCAAGACTCAAAACAAAATACAGAAACAGGAAAAGAGGTTCCCAAGGTGACTTCCCAACACTATTGACACAAGACCCCATAATTTTGTCCAAGTTGGAAATTTTAAATAGTAACTCTTAAATGCTAAATCAATATTGTCACATATTTCAAATGCTAAAGTACACATATACATTAATTAGCAAAGAGTATGCACTATCATGTCTAGTCTAAACACTAAAGATTATACAATACACAAGGACCAAAGTCTTAATATGTGGAAATATAATGATAGGAGTGAAATATATCTATCTAAATATTTTTGGATGAATTCAGCCAACACAAAATACACAAATGTCATGATGTTTATAGCAATTGCAGAGAGAGCCATACCACTTCACAGCCAATCCAGAAACATCACCAGCTGCATCATCGAGTTGCTGTAGAACAATATTTGATAACTTTATCTCCAAATCAGCATCGGCTTTAAAACCTTCCTTGTTTAACTCATTCAACAAATCAGACGTTGCCATGTATCTGTAATCTTTATCCTTACCCGTCATCTGCAAGAAAAGCCAAACAAATCAAAATATAACTGCTAGAACACCCAAAATAAATTCAATTAACTTTCACCAACTGAAAGATCCAAATGAACCATCACACAGAATTTGCAAAACCAGCCCTTCAACCACACAGTTGATCAACTCAAATACCGAATAAAATAAAAACCATACCTTCTCCAGAATACCCGTCATTTGTAAATTCGTCATCTTCGTGAAACTATATGACCAACACTCTGCTAATTAGGATCACACTTAATGCCAATATTCTGTAATATCACAACCTAAGCACAACAACAAAACAAAAAAGCAAAAGATAAAGTAATTGCATAACCACCCTGCAGTAAATTTGATGTCAAAGAACACAAAAGAAAAGGAGCTAATAATTAAGTCAAAACAATCACTTAATTTCTTAAAAAACAAAATGAAACCCATTAATCACGCAATGTCTTTATTCCATTATCCAGCATAATTTAACCAGAAAAAAAAAATCAAATTTACAATATTAAAAGGGCAAGTATCTAAAAAAACCCAGGAGAAAGGGAACAATGTGGCACGCTGGTAAGCAAAACCCTAACCTAAGCAGTTAAAAACAAATATTTTGTATGACTTCATTGCATTAACAGCAGAAACCCTAATCAGTTAAGTGTGATACAATAAAAAAAAAAAAAAAAACCCTAGAAACTGAGACTGACCCCAACCTGCACTGAAATCAAAAGCAAATTGTAGAGCAGAAAATAAAATATACCCAAGATAAGAAAAACTCGAAACTTATTGTGACCGAGTAGATGAGTTTCCGGAAGAGGGAGGGAGAGAGATTAGAAGAGAACGTTTTGATTTTGAAATTGATCTGTGCTTTTCTTTTTTTATGATGATGATGCTCTTGTGTTTTCAGTGAAGGAGTGACCGTGCGAGTGAGTGCCTCTTCATCGCCTCCAATCGTGGGCTAAAAACCTCTCTGTGGACTGCAGAGTCCACGGCCCAGAGGGAATTTGGGAATGTGTGAGTGAAGGCAGGTTCACTTCTCCTTCCTATGGTCACACACTCATGATTGCATTTAGGTTGAGGTTTGACGATGATTAGGGATTAAGCATGCTTGAGTGCGTGATAAAAATTAATTACACTTAATTATAGAGAAAAAATCATTTTATTAGCTAAAAAATTTATATTTATTTTACGTAATCTTACAAAAGGCTAAAATAACTTTTATTTATTTATTTTACCTATAAAAATATATTTTATAACAATTTTCACCAAACACATTTTAAAATTAAAAACCTAAATATTATTGTAATAAAAAAGAAATTGAAATGTCAGTTGTGCACAGATGAAATTTATCAGTATTCTTACATCTGCCAAAATTATCAAAAAAAAAAATTCATGGATGTAGATTATTAATTATTTTATTATTTAATTACAAACTAAAATTAACTATAACTAAAAAGGATCGATGTTTTATGTAGCAATAGATATTGTATATTGTGAGTGCTTTTACTGTAAATTGGACTGTTTGGAGGGGGCATAGTGAAGCTGCAGCCTGTAGGCCCCAAGCGCCTAGCCAGAGGCACGCCCCCTAAAGCTGCGGACACCTGGCATTTGGGCTGCCAGACTTGAACGTTGGGAAAGCCACGGGCATGTGCCCGTGCCCCACATTGTAGCCACCTAGTGTGGGGTTTGCCCAGCCTTAGGCGCTAGGGGCAAACCCACACGCTTGGCTTTAACCCGCGAGCCTAGGTCTGTAGACCCGCAAGGTAGGGTCTGCAGCCCCGAGCACTTGGACAACAAACTCTCGCGTTGGGTGCAGACTTGGCTGCCAAAGTCTATTCTCACGGCCCTTGGGTTCAGAGACCCGCGCGACTGAATTAGTAGACCCTACAGAGAAGAAAAAAAATATATATATTATAACAATTATCATTGTTATTATTGTTAATAATTTTTTCAAAAAAATTATTATTGTAGAAACTTTGGCCAGGAAAGTTTGACATTATTATTAATATGATAAATATTATTATCATTACTATAATTTAAAGTATTAATATTAAGAATAGAAGAAAATTGAAAACTATATATATATATATATATATATATATATGTATGTATGTATGTATGTATAATTATCATTATCATTATCATTATCATTATTTTTATTAAGACAAATTATGAAAAAAAAATTATTGTATAAACTTTGGTCAAATAAGTTTAATATTATCATTAATATGATAAGATATTATTATTTGTATTCTAAATATTGTAATCTTTATTGTAATTAAAAGTATTAATTAATTATAATTAATTAGCTTAGGCTAGCGGCACCTAGCTCTAGGGCTACCAAGCCAGGGCGTTGGGGTTAGCAACATGAACTTGGCCACGGCCCCAAGAATAAACACCTAGCGTGAGGTTTGCCCAGCCTTAGGGGCTAGGGGTAGACCCTTGCGCATGGTTGCAACCCTAGGGTGAGCGAGGTTACAGACTCGCGAGCCTAGGGTGTGCACCCGTGAGGTAGGGTCTGCAACCCTAAGTGCCTACCTAGTAGACCCACACGCTGGGTACAGACCTTGTTGCCGAAGTCTGTTCTCATACCCTTGGGTTTAGAGACCTGCGCGGCTAAATTGGCAGACCCTGTAGAAAAGAAAAAAAAGTAACAATAATTATCATTGTTAATATTTTTTTAAAAAAAAATATATTATTACTGGAGATATTTTGGCTAGATAAGTTTGATATTATTATTAATATTATTGCACCCTCATGGCGTCGCGACAACCCTCGATTGATTTCATGTTTTTCATTTTGTTTTGTTTTGTTTTGTGTAAAGGAGTTGCAACCTAGTATTTGGTCACTAGGAACCCTAACTGGTCTTTTAGAGATTCTAAGACAAGGGACTGGTTGCGTAAAGGGAAGGTATTATCACCCCTAGTACGCCCTACCTAAAGTAAGCTACTTGGTCTTTGGTTTGCTTTATAATTGCAATGGTGTTGGTGTTTTCTAATCCCATCAGTTTTTCTAGATTTGATTCAAACTAAATTTATTAAGATAGAAATCCAAGGAGGTTTCATGTGCTTTAAAAGCTCATTTTCCTCTTATTTCAAGAGTTTACAACTCGTAAATCACAAGGAGAAGGGATAAAAATTTAGAAATCTAAGATGCTTTAAAAATCTATTTTTGCCTTAGTGTTTTATACTCTCACGGCTTGTAAACCGTGGAGTAAAAAATTGAAATATTCTCGATTATAATCAAGGCTTTTTTCAAGGATGTGTGATGACTTATTATTCCTAGAAAATTATTTTGGATATTTACCACTGAGGGTTTCTTTATCCAAATATAAACAGCGAATAATAAAAAATTATTCCTAATAATATTTTGGATATTCATCTTTTGGGATTTCTTTATCCAAACATTAATGATGAATAATAGATGATTTCTCCCCAAAATAAGATTTTTATATTTTTTAGAATATTGGCCAACACCCTTTGGAGTTTTACAAACATGTTATAAAATCCAGAAATGCAAGAAAATAATTTTTGTTGTGTTTAAGAAATCCATGCGAAAAACATATTTTTAAAAGTTCAAATATTTTATATATATATAAACATTCAAAACATGTTAGGGCCGTATGCAACACACAAGAAATTTTTTTTTTGATATATATGTATATTTGCCGCATTGTGTTAAAAAATCGGGTATTCTAAATACGAGATTGATATTTAAAAAAAAAAAAAATTCAAACCTTAAACTAAATATGGAAAAAAAAATCATAAATCTCTTTTTCTTTCTTCTATTTTTTCCAAAAAAAAAAAAAAGAATCAAAAGGTCCGACCTGGTCACTTGCCCAAGTAAGTGACCCAACTGGACACAAAAAAGGGGCGTGGTCCTCTCAATGAACAAAGTAAAATGCATGGAAAGAGAGCCATTTTACTGTTCAAGTGGATTAAAATGCACTTGAACAGTGCAAACACAAAGCAGAAAAATGCATACTGTGAGAGGTGAAGAGAAAACAAACCCGGGAACAAAAGCGAAGAAATTACAACAACGTTGAAAGCGTGATGGTTGATCCATGTTCGTTTATTTGAAATCTTTTCCCCTCACTCTGTATTTGCGTCTGTTTTCTGGTTTTTTCTTACCTCTGCGTCTTCATCACTCTCTCTCCAATGGGTTCCTGCTCTTTCTTCTTCCCTTTTCTACAGATTTTATATGTAGAAAAATAAAGCAAAGACTGACAAGTAGTCCCTGCTTGTTTATGGTTTCTCTTCTCTTTTTCATTTTTTTTTTGTCTTCTTTCTCTTCTACTGCCTTCCTAATCTCATCATAGTAGTGCAAGAATGAAAGAAAGAAACTCCCTTGTTCTCTATTTTTTTTTCTACTGCTTACCTCTCTTGTGCTTTTTTCTTGTCTTTCTTTTCTTGTTTTTCCTGCTCTTTTCCTCTCCTCGCTAGGTCATTAGAAGGGCTTGTATATAGTCTAAATATATCTCTATTTAGAAAAGATTCAAAGCATTAATTCTAGGATGCAAATCCCTGCTGATCTATAGTAAAAAAATGCAAAAAAAGGAAATTGAAATACTCTGATTTCTATTCTGATTTCAGCAGTTAGTTTCCATTGATCAAAGGGTGCTACATCTCCTTTCTTTCCTTCCACAGCTGGGACTATAAGGCACCAACTATTTTCTTTGAAATGAGGCAATAAAAACATGGTATGCAGCTCTCTAATCAGCAAAACAAACATGGAAACCAGCAGGAAATTTGCAAAGAAAAAAGGAAAGAAATCAGATGGGTAAGGGTGCATGCTGCAAAGTCTCATTTTCCTTATTCGGTGTGGTAGAAATCCTATCATTTATGATGATCTAGCCCCCCTCTCCAGCTTTCAATATCCTTCTTTAATTAAATCCCTCATTTTAGCACTTTTCAATTCGGTCTTTGTAAAAAAAAAAACAAATCCTTCGAATCAGGCCCGCGAATTTGGGCTAAACCTTTCTTGCGGCAGGAATCTCTACTTTCACATTCAAATGGGAATATCTTGAGCTTGTGATATTGAAATCATATGATTCAAAATCCTAAATTTATCTACACATTCAGGTCTACAACTTTGATGAAGGATTCAAAGTGAGATAAAATTGTTTTAAAGAACAGAATCTAGCAGTAATCTGGTTGGTCAAAAAAGGTCTCTTGATGTAATTCAGAAACTAACAATGTCGAGCATCCTGATATAATTAAGAGTATGACCTAAGAATACCAATTACAAAATTTGTGATGGAAATAGAGTTTTTAGTGCAAAACTCGGTCAGGATCCTTTTCGTGGCAGAAATCTTTACTTTCACGTTAGATATTCAAACGGGAATATCTTAAGCTTCTGATATCAAAATCAAGCAATTCAAAAGCCCAAATTTATCTGCGTGTCCAAGACTACAACTTTGATGGAGGAGTCGAAGTGAGATAAAATCGTTTTATAGAATAAAATCTGGTAGTAATCTGGTTGATAAAAAAGGATCTCCTAATCTAATTCAGAAACTGACAATGTCGAGAATCCTAATATGACTGAAAGTATGACCTTAGAATAAATCAACAAAATTTGTGACAGAAATTGAGTTTTTAGTGCAAAACTCGGGTCAATATCCTTCTTACGGCAAAATTCTCTACTTTCACGTTAGATATTCCAACGGGAATATCTTGAGCTTCTGATATCGAAATCAAGCAATTCAAAAGCCCAAATTTATCTATGTGTCTAAGAATACAACTTTGATGAAGGAGTCAAAGTGAGATAAAATCGTTTTAGAGAACGAAATCTGATAGTAATCTAGTTGGTCAAAAAGGTTCTTGATCTGACAATGATGAGCATCCAAATCTGACTTAGAGTCTGCCCTAAGAACGGTGATCTCTAGGACCCAATAAAGGTGTAGGTCAATTTTACAACATGTCATAAGTGACAGAATATAGCTAGGATGGTCAAATATCGTACGAAACCAAGCCAGAATCAGAGCCTAAGTTGGAACAAAAAATTGCGACAGCAGCAGAACCAGTTTTTTTTAGTGCAAACTCTAAGGAATTTATCCAATCTTAAAGACCAGATAAAGAAGAAATGAATTTAGCATTTTAAGACTCCTGATCAATATAAGAAAACCTGACGATTTTGGTAGCGAAGGGGAAGGATAAAGAGAGTAGAAAACAACTCAAATAAGGTTTCGAAAAAATAATTTCTTTCTTGCTTTTGTCAATTTTCTAGCAAACACGAGTTAAACTCCCACACTCAGTTCAAAAGAGGTATACACTGTCTCCAACGCGTGGGGTCCAAAATTGAGTAACAAAAAAAATGATAAATATTATTATTTGTATTCTAAATATTATTATCATTATTGTAATTAAAAGTATTAATATTAAGAATAGAACAGGACCTAAAATAACATTGGATCTTGCCGTAGTGAGGACCTAAACTTTTTATAAACATAAAAGATGAGCCCACAGCGTAACACGAGACACCTAACTAGTATATTATTTAATGTACTCAAAAAGTGTTTTTTATGAAGGAAAGTTCTCTTTAAAAAGTTGGGTTTATATATATATATATATATATATATATATATGTTTAAAGCACTTAAAAAAACTTTGTAATTTGATGCAAAAACATTATGTCATAAATAAATAACTAAATTTTTTATTGCGAAACATTTTTATTCTCCTCTTAAGGACTAAAACTCATCAAGTTAAATGAGTCTTTTTTTTATTATTATTAAAAAGAACTTTTAAAAGCACAATGTGTAATAGTTTTGTGACTTAAAAAAAGGGGATATGAAGGCTTAAATGGTGTTTAATCAATCACTTATAGGCTTATAACATTTTGCCTCAAGTTTTTCATTGTTTACGGGGTGTTTTAGAGGATGGTAGTGGTTGCTTTTCAAAGTATTTTTTGTTCAGAAATACATTAAAATAATTTTTTTAAAAAAAAAATTATTTTTAACATCAGTATATCAAAACAATCTAAAAATACAAAAAAAATTGAAGTAAAGAAAAAAATAATTAATTTTTTTCAAAAATACTTTTGAAATGCAAAAATAAACAGGTCTAAAAATGCTACTTTCAACCATCCAATTTTGTTCCCCTGTACTCGTTGTTAACCATTAAATCTTTTATTTGATAGATGATTTTTATTCCATCTTTATTTTATTTTATTTCATTAGCTATAAGTGAACAAAGTAGGATATTGTTGGGAACTTGGATGTGATGTGATTGACATAGTTAACTGGGATTTGAGAAATAGGATGCCAAAAAGGAATGATGACTCGACCTCATCCTATTCCTAGTCTCTTTAATCCTAAATCACTCTTGACGTCTTGTTTCAAAAGTAAAAGTTCATCTGTTATTTTGCCTTGTTAGTTTAATATCTCTTGTACCCAATCGATTGGTTACATATGACATTTTTATATTTATATAAATATATATTTATTATTAATAAAAGCTTAATTTATCTTCAATATTCATATAATATTAGATTAATGAATCTAATATTTGATTTATTAATCTAGAATAAAAATAAAGTTCATGAGATAAAAATATTTTACAAATAAAATTATAAAGTTGTTATAATTATGGGATTCTTATTGCATCAAAGCATTATTCTTAAAATATTCTTAGTTGATGCTCTTTTAAATATTAGACATTTATTAGAGTTGTAGAAACTAATACATATTATATTTTTTTTTTATAAAAGGAAAAAATTGTTCTCATAAGTTGAGGTATAAGAGATACTTAAAACTAATATTTAAGTGTTTGTCATAAGACATGTATATTAAACTAACTCGTATGATAATTTCATATGGAGAAATCACTTATGTCTATGGAAAGGCTCACATGATGGTTGTGTAAGTGATCCTTAGACTTGTGATCACTAAGTTATATTATATAGAGAATGTTATGCTTTAATCTTGATACATGTTATCTTAATCGAGGTAACAAAATGACAGACATTGGGTATGACATGCACTATATAAAGGTACTTGAGTGATTAAAAGAGGATTCATCACCTTAAATGAATTAATGAAAATGTTCCATATGTTCTCAAATAGTATTGACTAAGAAATATTTGCCAAGGTGGAATGAAATTTGAAAAAGGTTTCAAATCTTATTTAAACAATTAATGACCAATATGTAGAGTACAAACACAATTTTATATGGCAAACATACTCCATGCTCTCTTTAGCCACTCTAATAGCTCCAACCATGAGCAACTCTAGCATCAACCATGATAGCAACAACTCTAGAAACATGAGCAGCAACAACTCCGACGACCAAACTCTCCACCGTTGCCACTGCTAACACCACGTCATCCTCTATAGCCAGACCACCTGTGCACCAAGTAGCCTGCTCCTTCTTCTTCACCCTATTCACAACGTGAATAGTAGGCGTGAAATATAATTCACGTCTTACTATTCACCCATGAATAGTGGATCCAAATTATAATTCATGTCTATGTTCATATAGTGGATGTTGGGTTGGGCTGGTTATTGCCCAACCCAAATGGTTGGGCAGGGTCTAGCCTGACCCCTAAAATGTTTTTTTTTTAAAAAAAGACTTGCTAAGCCAAATCGACCCAACCCAACCTTTTTGAGCTAAGTCCAACCCAATCAGTTGGGTCAGCCTAACACACACACACACACACACACACACACACAAACACACATATATATAAAATCCAAAAATTTTCAAGGGGTATTTTAAAATATTTTTGATTTTCTCAATTGTTTTCCCACCAATTTTGTATCATATCGGGCTGTATATTTACATTACAAGCTACAAACCCAGTATAAAATACCCAACTTTATTCGAAATATTTCTAAAAAAATTTCAAAACTTTTAAATTAATTTCTTTTTTTCAAAAAATAAAAAAATAGAAACAATATTTTCATGCATACAGCCAAATCTTAAAAAGACAAAAAAGTTGCATCGTTTTCATGTTTTTTTTTAAAAAAAATTGGATATCACAACTAGTTTATGATTATCCATTAGGATTTGGCTAAATTTTTTTTAAAAAACCCTTTACCAAGCATTTGTTTTAAGGTTTAGATGTAGACTTTAATATCTGTAGGGTATAAAGCTACACGATAGAGTACACCTTTAAATATTAAAGATACAAGGTATAAAATAAATGCAATGCTAAAATACATACTTTAGAATGGTTAGATTTTAACCCAATAAGGTAGAGAGTCTCTCTTAAAGGAAGATCTACTTTGAACCGTAAACAAGACCAATAAATAGAAACTTCACCTAAAAAAACAATCAAATAATATTGTAGCTTGCTTTAGGTATGGTGCAATTGGGGTGATGTGTTTTCCCCTTGTAGAACCAATCATTTACCTAGACTCTTGCAGACCATAGGTTCCTAGTGACCATAACACTAGGTATTGACTCTTGAACCATAATCATAATTTTATGATTAAATCCAAAAATCCTTTCCCGCAACTCACACTGACACGACCAAAAGATTGATGTCTTCTCTCAAGTGCAGGAGTATCGAAGTAATAAATAACCCAGAAAGACCGGGGTCGAATCACATGGAGGTTAACTATATAAATTATAAATAACAATAACACAACAAGAATAATAATAATAATAATAATAATAATAATAATTAGTAGTAGTAGTAGTAGTAATAATAATAATAATACTAGTAGTAGTAGTAGTAGTAGTAATGATATTAATAATAGTTAATAGTAATACTAAAGAGAGCTTTGAGATGTAAGATTGATGTAAGGATTAAACAATAATAAAAACAAATGTCAAGGTTAGAGGATCCATTAATGGTATTTCAACACAAGTATAGTATAAACTCTTATTACTCAACTGGAAACCACACATAAAGGAGGTTCCAATCAGATTATAATTGTTAACATGATTACATTAATTATCTTATTCGAGTAATGTCAATACTTGTAAATATTATCAGGTATTCATGGTGATAACTTATGTTAACAATAAATCAAGTTCCTTTCATAGCATATGTGTAGGTTATACCATACGGTTGGGCTATGAAAGTGCCAAGCATTTATTGTACCAAGGGTTATTCAACACAAATCTAGATTAACCATTTAACAAGCAAGGTATTAAGAGTGAGCAAGATAATAAATATAAAACATGTTAGTAACAAGCATTAAAGTCCATGTTGAGTTTATACTATACTTATTCTTACAGCATTAGTGTAACATTTTCATCTTGACATAATAGATTTAGCTAAACATAATAAAAGAAAGAAACATAAATAAACAAGATAAGAACATAATTATACAAATAAAGGAAAGGAAATGAAAAGCATAAACAAAAGATTAATATAACATCAAATAAAACTTAAACATTACAAAATACAAAGAAAGAGAGCAAGAGCATGATCTTGATTTGAACACCAAGATGCCTAAATGCATGGCAAATGCCTCCTTTTATAGGCCAAAATTTGAAACTATTGATTTGATGAATAATTGTTGAGTGGGTGGTCATATCTTGACTTGGTGAAAATCCTTATCTTCTTGTCTGAATAAAACGTCATTGTTAACATTAGAACTGGAACCACTTGTACTCATGAAAGTTCTAGGAAATTCTCTTAGATTTACAGGAAAAAAATTTGAGGTCATTTGGACTTCTAAAACTCAAGATATGGGTTGAACACTGAACAATATCCGGGCTGCAGGACAGATTCATTCTTCGTTATTGCTATAATTTGGACTTGAAAATGGCCTTTTTAAATCCTGACCTACACATGAAAGTTGTAGGCCTATGTCTTATCAAATTTATGTAAAAATTTGAGATCATTTGGACATCTAGAACTCAAGATATGACCTGATTACCAAACAGTATTCCAGTTTGGACTACACCAACATCTATTTTCTAAGCTTCACCCTCTCTTTATCTTCACAATTTCAGTAGTTGAATTCATCAATTAATTCTTTGATTTATGTGATAGGCCTGCATTTAAGATGAACATTTATCATAAATTAAGGTATCTTATAGTATCAGACTTGTTATTATAAAACATGCTTTAGTTAAGGAGTTATTGATACTTCAAGTGCAAAATGATGATATAAAACCTGATAAACATGCACTTTTAAGTATTAATCACACACCCCCAACCAGCTTATTACTAGTCTCTAGTAATCAAAGTGTTAAAATAGAAAAACAATTTGCAAGTTCTACAAAGCAAGACATTCATCATTCAACTTCCATTAATCTATCCAGATAAACAAACTCTCATTAAATTTATATTCCTGCTTCATATTTCTTAAACAAGATATTAATAAACCTTCTTATTATGTGCTCAATGTATGAAAACATAGATGACGTGGCTTTTGTTGGAAGAAAACCATATTATGTTCAAATGTTTAAGGTTAACTTCCTTGAGTTAGGATTATTATTTTTTCTTTTTCTCTTTTTTATTTTTATTTTTTTAATTAATTAATTAATTAATTATATACACATACAACTTAAAACACAATGTATCTTTAACCCATGTAACGAGTTTTAGGCTAATGACTCCCAGACTAGTTGGTCTTAGGGCATTAGGTGTTGAGACACTCCTACAAGTTTAACAACTCGGGTTGTAGATACTGATATGTAGATAGTGCAATGTTTGATTCCCTTAAGCTTTTCTCACTAACCCATGTAACAAGCTTTGAGCTAATAGCTCCCAAGTCAGTTGACTTTAGGGTATTAGGTGTTAAAACACCCCTTCGGGCTTAATTGTTTAGGTTAGGGAGGCTACGAAACCAAACTTATCTATGTTTTTATTATCATCAATATTATCAATTTTTTTTTTGAAAATTGTATACTATCCATTTCCCTTAGTTGTTACCTTCAACAAAAGAACATAATTAATGTAATAATCCAATGTGCAACCCACAATCATATGTTAAAGTGTGTGTGAAAATGAAGGTTTAAGAATGCTTGTTAAATGAGTATATGAGCAGAATCAAGTGATAATAATGCGAGAGTTTGTAAACCTGAATATTTCAAGAAGTATTATGATAGACTTTGGTAATAATACTTACTAAGATGCGTCTCAAGAGTTAATAAAATTTCATCCTTACTCTGCCATCCTAATAAGGATACTTACTAAGATGCATCTCAAGAGTTAATAAAACTGACTCCTTACTCTGCCATCCTAATAACAAATTTGTCAAATGGTTTTAATAATAGCAAAAATAGTTAGTAAGTTAGTTTTTTTTTTACTACTACCCTTTCCCCCCAACCAAAATGAGAGTATAGAAGACATCACCTGAAACAACGAACAATGACAAACCTGAAACACACTTAAACAAATATAAGAAGTAACAAAACAAAATAATATGCTATTAATAAAACCAAAAGACACAAGGTTTCATAAATGAAGGCTCAAATCTAATCTAAGCTTTTTACGGCTTTCCTTAGTTGACTAATTTAGGTGACTCATGCAGGGATTAATGGTAGGGATGAAAGATTGTAGTTGGTCAATCAATTATTCAACAGTAGCAGTAGATATTATGATTTGTCGTGTCGAAGATGTTAGAAATTCCTGTTCCATAGCTTGATCAAGAAAAGACAACAAATTATCATAAAAACCATTAACATTTAACAAACCTATAGGTTTATGGTGAATGTGCAATTGGGCCCAAAAAGAAATATGAAAGATCTCTTCTAATGTACCTAAACCACCTGGTAAGGCAATGAAGGCATCAACATGGTTAAACATGGCATTCAGTTTTTCAGACATTATGGGGACCTGTAGTTCCTCTCAAATTATTTTTCCAATGATGTCCCCATTTGCTAAAGCTTTAAGGACAACCCCCAAAACTTTACTGCCTCCTAAAAATACAACTATTGACACCCCCCATTAACCCAAGGCTACCTCCCCCATACACTAAATGAATCTTTCTCTCAGCTAGTACCTGACCAAGATGATTTGTTGATTCTAAAAACTCTTTTTCTTTCCTAGGACTGGATCCACCGAAAACACAAATATTTCTTATATGATGACTTGAGGAACCTGTCATTTCTACATACTTCTATATTTGATGAATGTATGGGTTGAGTAGAAATGAAGGGAAGGAAGAGAAGAATTTATAGATGAGAAATTGAAAATGCAATCATACCACCTATATGTAGGCCAGCTATTGTCTCACACTCTTTCTCTTTATTTATTTATTTTGAAAAAGCATGTATGTATAGGTAGTTGTGATTGTGGCTCATATCTTCCCTTGGTTTTACGTTCAAGAACAGCTTAAACACCCTCTATGGGTCGGGGATAGGCTTCCTATCCAGTTTTCTTAAAAACTGGCAAACAAGGTCTTTTTTAGTCAGATTCCGAAGACTAAGTCGAGCATGTTCTTTATGGAATTGTGGCCATAAATCATGAATTGCACGATGCACATCTCCACTAGGATGCATCTCAAGGGTCAACAGAAGATTATCTAAAGACCCCTTACTCAAGCCATCCTTAATGAATTGTATTTTATCTTCACGGTTTAAAGATATCATTCCTAAAGAATGACGTGTCGCATTACAAGTCCATTTGACACATCTGTGACAAACTTTCAGTTGTTTTGCACGACGTTTCTTTGCAAAAGTGCTTTTACCTGTTCCAAGTATGTGTGAAATGAAAGAATTGGAGGACTCACCTGATAATCATACCTTAGCTTCAATTAGCCAACGAATATCTTTAGGAATTCCATGATTTATTAACAACCTCAATCTTGCACACCTAGCACGATAAATTTTTGTAATTGCATTTGGAGGCAAAGCGGGAAAATACCTTTTCAATTTTTCAAGAGTGGTGTCCATTTTCAAAAAAGAATTGGAGAAGAGATTCAAAAGAAGGGAGAAAGAGCAAAGAATTGTACAAATATATACAGATATCAGTTACTATGGGAAACTAAAAGAACTGACTTAAGTCACGGAATACCATTATCTGCCATTTACCGGGGTGAGAGAGAGACTAGCAAAACTAAAACAAAACACAAAATAATGTGAGAAAAAGAATCAATTTTTATATACAGGATCACTCAATTCAATAGAGTCATTTTCAACTGAAAAATTGTCAAAATAAACTTTCAAACGATGCCCATTTACCTTGAAAACATTGCCATTTTTTGGATTCTCGATATCACAGGCCCCATATGGATACACATGTTTCACAATAAAAGGATCGCTCCATCTTGATCTTAGTTTTCCAGGAAATAAATGGAGTCAAGAATTATAAAGCAGGACTTTTTGACCAACATTGAATGTTTTTCTCAGTATTTTCTTGTCATGAAAGTCTTTGATTCTTGAATTATCATATGCATCATTTCTTATTTTCTCAAGCTCATTTATTTGCAATTTTCGCAGCTGGCTAGCATCATTAAGGTTTGAATTGAAAGCTTTAATAGCCCAATAAGCTTTATGTTCAATTTCCACAGGCAAGTGACAAGGTTTTCCATAGACTAGTCTATAATGTGACATACCTAATGATGTTTTATAAGCAATTTGATAAGCCCAAAGTGCATCATTAAGTCTTAAAGACCAGTCTTTCCTATTAGGGTTCATTGTTTTCTTCAAGATTTGTTTGATCTCCCTATTAGCAAGCTCTACTTGTCCACTTGTCAGAGGGTGATAAGGGGTGGTAACTTTGTGTGTGATTCCATAATTTTTCATTAAAGAATCAAATGGCTTGTTGCAGAAATGTGTTCCACCATCACTTATCATGGCTCGAGGGATTCCAAATCGACTCAAAATATTGTCTTTCAAAAACTTTATCACTGTTTTGTGATCATTGTTTCAACTTGGAATTGCCTCTATCCATTTTGAAACATAATTTACTGCGACTACTATATACACAAAACCAAATGATGGAGGAAATGGACCCATGAAATCTATACCCCAACAGTCAAAGATCTCAATGACAAGAATATGATTTAAATAATTCTCATCATATCTTTTCTACTATACGTGTTTTCTTCATCTTCTCATCATATCTTTTCATTTGATTGTATATGGTCAATACTCTAGTAAAGTAGTATGAAAATAATTCAAACATATATAACTTTTCAAAGTTATCTTGTAAATTTTATAGGTGTACCTTTCTAACATTGTCAGCTCTTTGATTTAATTATTGTAAAATTTCTTATACTTGCTTGGCGGTGGTTGCATTCGCCATTAATTAAAAAATGGCATCGTCTACACTGGTTGATGATTATGAGTGCTTGTAAATTCTTCCTTCACGCCTTTTGTATGGCTTCCCTTTGATCACATTGCTTCTTCTACAGACTCCTTAAAGTCCTTTTTAATTGTTTCCCACATATCTTGGGAACCTAGCCAATCTTTCACATGAATACACTAAATTTCATAATTATCCTTTGTCAAATGAGAACATTGAAGTGGGAAGTTTGTTTTGCCCATGTTAGATAATCAAAAACAAATTTTGATACCACTTGTTAGAACAAAAATTCACGTGGTAGATGTTTATAAATAGCAAAACAATAAACAAAACTAAAGAACAAGAAAAAGATTTGAGAGGAAAATAATTTTATTAAGTGTTCTCATGTCCTAGACAAATAAGGAATTAAACTACTCAAAGAGAATATTAATATGAATAATAAATATATTCTGCCGATTTAACCAATTGATTATTTATGAATTAATTGACCAGTTTCTCTATTTTTCATAAAAATCAAAATTTTATTTACTTTCAACAAGAGCAATGCTTGCATGGTGACCCAATGCCAAGGCATTGTGCTTTGGATGTCTGCTGGGATTAAATGACAGACTTCCTTATCATAATGTTTTCTTAAGTTTTTGGATATGGAAGATTATGAAATAGGGGAAAAGGCAGCAATGGTAGCATGTTCAGTGGAAGTCTCGGAATTTGCCATGATTTGAGCATCAAGTAGATCATCCAATTTTTTTCCATGAGGAGCAGCATGGATGTTTACAAGCAAGCTAAGAATGACAGCCAAGAGCACGTTATTTTGGAGAATGTTCCTCCACTTGCATGATATTGCAAGTTCTAATGTATAATTATTTTCTGAGTAATGAAAGCACACCTGTTCAATTAAAAAAACGTTCTAATTGGTGTGGTTAATGGGTCAACATGCTATACACGTTCTTACTGAACATTATTTTATAGTATTAGATTTACTCCTTGCTATTCTTACTGAACCTTTTCTTTTGAGCAAGTTATTAGTGTGTGTGGACGCGCGTGTTTTGATTGATTGTTTTTTTATATGACTAGATAGCTTGTCCATGCTTCGCTACAGGCTAGCTCAATTTTTTAGAAGTGTAAAAAAACAATGAAAAAACACTGTAAGTGTATTTTAAAAAAATTAACAATTCCACATCATAGAAAAAGAACAAAAAAGAGATATTAACCGTCAATTCCCAAGAATCCATAGGATGAAAGAAAAAAATCGAGAAAAAAATCAATGAAAAAAAAGTAAAAAAAATACTAGCAAACCTAGGTGATGAATTTTTTTTTAAAAAATCAAGATTATGAATCAATAATGAAATAAAAAATAAATTAAAATTTGATAGGGGTGTCAAGAATAAAAATTTAAAACCAAAACATCGAGGACCAAATTAACCTAAAATATCATCAAACATTAAACTGAAAGGCCAAATTGCTAATTCTTTATTCCTCAAATTCACTAAAGAGTCCAAAACAAAAATAAAAATCAAGTGAGTGATGATCAAATTTAAAGAAAAAAAAAAGATTGAGAAAATCAAAATCAAAATCAAAATACATCATTTGTTGTTCAAAATACTCAACCTGATGAGTTGACTCGTGACCTAGGGGGTTTGGGGTTTAGGTCGGCCTAAGTCTCAAATGTAATTGGAAAAAACACAAGAAAAAATTTAATACTTATATTTAATTTAAAAGCAAAAATCCTCATAAAAAACTAAAATGAACAAAGCCTGAAAAAGAAAAACCTATAGGTAACACATGCTTTTTTTTTTTTCAAAATGAATGGAAAATACCATATGAATAATAATAAAAATGAGCTAAAAAAGGAAAACCCAAGCATATTTGGGCGAACATTCAAAGCCTCGGTTAATCTTCTAAAGTTGCAAACCATTAAATTTCACACCTAGACTCAATTAAGAAGCTCAATAGAAAACAAATTCAATATTAAAAGGTGAGATAAATTAATTAATTAAAAAAAGGAATTATTGTTAAAGGAGCAAAATCTAATAAAGAGCACCAAAAAGACTGAGGCAATTCAGAATCAATTAATGTTGAAGGATAAAATAAATTGATTTAACCTAATTAAAAA
Source organism: Populus alba (assembly GCF_005239225.2). NCBI lineage: Eukaryota > Viridiplantae > Streptophyta > Magnoliopsida > Malpighiales > Salicaceae > Populus > Populus alba. The sequence continues at coordinate 59,709 of NC_133286.1, read as the reverse complement.
AATTTGTTTCTAAAAGAGGTAGATCCAACAAAGAAAAAAAAAATCTGAGACAACTTGTGTTACTCTAAAAAAGTTAGAAAAGCCCTCTCAGAAGTGAAAAAAACTACCAAGTGATCAAACAAAAAAAACCTATGCCAACTTGGCTTAACTTTAATAACTTGTGACCCGAGATATAAGATAGGGATAACTTTACAAAAATAAAATTAAAACTTAAACTAAGTTAATAAATCATGACTCTCAAGGCTCAATAAGTTAATGTTAAATCATGAATATAAAATAAAAAATTTAGTTTTTTTAAAAGAATTTTAAAAAATACCAAACTTAAAATGGGTTATTCATCGAAACTAGTGGACTGAATCATGATTGTAGAAGATAAACATGAAATAATAATGAATAAAAATTCTCAATCATAAAAAAAGTTGAAAAAAATAAAAAAAAAAACAATGAGAACTAAATAATGCACAAAAAAATAATTGAAAGAAAATAATTAGGGATTTAATTGAAAAACAAAATAAATGAAGAAAAAGATATAAAAAAGGGCAATAAAAAAAATAATGACCAGAATTGGAAACAAAACAAAATTATATTAAATTTTAAAAAATGAAATAAAAAAATTAATGCAAAGGATAATAAATATACTAATCAAAAGAATGAGAATTAAATTGAATACCAAAATTTTATGAAATAAAATGCAAATGGATGAAATTGAAATAAAAAAAATTTAAAAATCTTAAAATCAAAATAAATAGAAATAAAAAGAATAATGACCAACTTCAAGACAAATGCAAACGGGATGCTACAAAAAAAAAAAGCTCTTTAATTTTTTTTAATGAAAAAAATATTGCAGTATCTTTTTTAAAGAAAACAAGATGTAAAAATAGAATGGTTATGTATGTATGTATGTATGATTGGTTTTTTGATATGATGAAAACAATATTGCAATTTAATTTTTTTAAAAAAACAAGTACAATTTAGAATGTTTAGCAATATTATCTAAAAAAAATTAAGAATGTTAAGCATACCTGCAGCCATATCAATATTCCATCCTGATAATCTTTTTAGCATACATGGGAGGAGGCTATTAATTAAAGAATATTGTGAATCAATTAGAATTAATTAATTCATACTAAGTGAAGATCTTAATTAGATGAGATTTAATAAAATTAAATATTTTTTATTATAATTTATTTTGATTTGTTTACATAATTTTTTGTTATATTTGATAAAAAAAAATTTATGTAAATCTATATGTAATCATCTCACCCTAATATAATTAGAATTAATAGAGATGGTGAAGGAGATAATTAATTGATAACCTCTTCGATCCATGTAATGGACTGCATTCCGATAAATAGATTAGTAACTTAAGAATCAAGTTCTGCAATCCACTTATATATACTAAAAATGGATTAATGGGCAAGAACACTCAGACAGTAACTCCACTTATAAACCTCAATTTTCCTAAATTAAGTACTTAACATTACACAACCAATCTAATTATTACTTAGTAGTAAATATTAAGAGAACTCAAGAAACAGGTCCAAAGAAAAGAAAGAAGACAGTGTAAAAACGTAGCGGAGTAATTACTCTTAAGTAACAAGTAGGGTTAAACCAAATCTAGCTAATTAAGAGAGATGGCAATGTTTAGGGTTAATCTTCTTTATTTTTATATTTTTAAGTAGCAGTGGTGGAGGGGTTCTTTTTGGCAAGATTGAGCTTGTTGTTGTGCATCCAAACCTTGAGGACTCTTCTCTTGATTCCAATCTCCTGGCAGAACTGTTGCACTACAGTTTCTTCTTGCTTTTGTAGCTTCCACCCAACTTTCTCTGCAAAGTTGAGCATTTTCTCCTTCTGTTCCTGTGTGAACTTTGTTCTATGCCTTTTCTTCATCAACTGTGCAGGCCGGGCCATCACCACTCCACCCCCATCTTCTTGCTCATCAGATTCTGAAGGAAGCGACCCCATGTTGTAAGACATTATCATTTGATGGTGGGGTGCTGCTGCTCTTGAGGGTACTAGAGTACCAGTGGCTGTAGGGTACCCTAAAGCCTCAGGAGCTAAAATGCTGGTGTGGTGGCCTAAAATAACTTTCCTTCCAACCCTGTTGAAATGTGGGTTATTATGGTACCAATCTCCACATGAGGCGTGTTCACCTTCAATTTCTCTTCTGTGAAAGTTTCTGTGACAATCGCAGGCTGAGCAAGTGAGGGCTTCTATGCTACCCTCTTCACCACTAGGCATGAACTCACCACACCCATCAGTGGCATTGCCTCCCATGGCAGCTGCATGGTTCTTGAGGCATTCTCTGTACCTAACCATTTTCTTGTAAGGCACATGATTATCATCGATACTTGCTGTGGTTATGGAAGGGCCATTGTTGGAGGGGATTTGGGGTGCCGTGGAAGAGATGATGTGGTTGTGGGGTGCAGCGTGATCGTATTGGATCAAGTGCCCATGAGCCCCGCCAAATGCATTTAATGGAATGGGGATCTCCCCCTGACGACTTGAAAGTTCCATTTCTTTCCTCTCCCTTTTTTGGGCAATTATTTCACTTGTGCCTTGTTTGTTTGTTTGGAGACCAAAAGAGAAAGAACCAGACAGGAAGCAGAACTGGGAGGCTTTGCTTAGAATTAAAAAAAAAAAAAAAAAAAATGCGGGCTGTTTTCTTAAATTCCTAGGCGTTTTTTAGTAATGACATCGTCTATTTTTCTAGAAGCAACAAAAACTAACTAGGAAACTATAGAACCTATTAACTCTTGACACCATATTTATCTAAGAAACTCCTCTTTCTTGCAAATTGATCCCCTCAAAAGCTAAAAGATCAGCTGTATATAAGAAAAAAAAAAGAGAGACCTAATCTTAGGATTCACAGCAGCTTTGGACTTTTCTTGAGGCAATTGAGCAGCAGTTGCTTTGATGGGGTGGGGGGTTGTTATATGATGAGGTAAGATTACAGTGGCCAGTCTTTTGATAAAGAAAAGCTCAAAGCAACAGACGTTTCATTAACCACCTAGCTAGACCTTCATGAATACCCATCTCACTTTCACTTCTATGGTCAACTTAGAAGAAAAAGAAAGAAGCAGAATAATTCAGTAACAGTGTAGACTCAGGAACTGGCAAAACCAATATGATCAAAATAACCACTTTCTCTCTCCACACATATCCTTCCCTGTTCATGAAAGTAAGTGGGAGAGAGAGAGAGAGAGAGAGAGAGAGAGAGAGAGAGAGAGAGTCAACACTCAAACACTCCCTAAAATACAAGAATATGATTGAGCATGGCAGCTAGTTGAAAACCCTGTTTATTTCTTTTCTAGCTCCAGAAATAGAAATGGCTCAAAGAATATGAAGACAAGATACCATCAAGAATGAACTTGCCTAATTTGATGACACTGAGCTTAAACACTTTCCATAGTGGTTGTAGAGGAAACAAGAAGGTTTTGGCTAAGAAGAAGAGAATTTGGACAGGAAAAAAGAGTATAGCAAATGGGTGGTGGAGGAGAAGAGAGAAAGAAAGCGAGACGGGAGAGAGTTTGAAAGGTGGGTTTTGCTAGTGAAGCAAGCACTAAACAAGGAGCTTATAGTAGTGTTGAGGGGCAAAAAGAAGAGAGAAGAGAGAGAAAAGCAGATTTTTACTGACAAAGAGGAATACAGTGTGTTTTAGTGAAGGAAATTAAAAATAAATAAATAAAAGAAAAACAAAAACGGTGGAGTGCTTCCTTTGCTTTGCTTGCACAATCAGGCATCAAGGTTTTACGCCATATGCAGAGCAGTGTGTCAGATAGTGGAGAGGACAGGGAGAGAGAACCACAGAAAAAAGAATTATGAAAAGAAATGTTTATTCTTCAAAAGAAATTAGCCTAAATCTCGGTGTACACTAATTAAAAAAAAAACTTGGAGGGTTTCTACTCCAACTCTTCTCACATTAGAATAGTATTTGTTTTTTTATATATATTTTTAATTTTAACTTTATTTTTTAATATTAAAATTTTTAAGGACTAAAATTCATAATTTTTTTTAATTTAATATTTATAAGATTATCATATAATGATGACGAAGACTTGACTCGAGTTTTTTTTTTTATTTTTATCATTTAACTTTGGGTTGACTGAGAATTAAGCTTTGTGATTTATTTTTATCTACATTCTATGAGGCTATCCACATCTCATGACTTAGATCACGGGTTTGACAGGTTAACTCTAGTTGACTCAAGTCATTTTTTTAATCGATTTTTTTTATAATTTCATTTTTCAACACCAGATTAATTGAGAACCGAGTTTTATAATTTATTTCAATTTATTTACTATAGAATTATTTTGGTTTTATGACCCGATCACGAGTTTGATAGATTACATCGGGTTGACTTGGGTTATTTTTATGAGTATTTTTTTTTAGTGTTATCCTTAGACATTGATTTTATTGAAAATTGAGTTTTATAATTTATTTTAATTTACTTTTTATGAGGTTATCATGATCTCATGACTTCATTTGTAGATTGACATGTTAACTCGGGTTGAATCAAATCAATCCAATATATTTTTGTCTCAATGTTTATTAAAAAAAATCTTATTTTAAATATTTTTATGTTTTTACTTGTCATTTAAGTTATTTTTGGACTTGCCAAGGCAACTAAATCGCATTAAATCAATTCTCACAATATTTAATTTTTTTTCTACTAGAAAAAGCTTTAACAATGCCTAAATATTTCTTTGCATTAATGTTTTTTAATATAATCCACAACGTAGAGTGTGTCAATTATTAGTTAACAAAAACTAAAAAAGAAGGGAGTTTTATTGTACCCTTTCTCAAAATCACTATTATTTGGAATAGTTTCCCCCCTTTCCTTGGCTTTTTTTATTTTATGTTAATTTAATTTTTTCTTCAATATTAGGTTTATTGGGGATTAAAATTCACAATTCTTTTACTTTATTTTATATGAGGTTTTCTCAATTTCATGACCTAGACCATAAGTTTGACAGGTTAACACGATTGATTTGATTTTTTTTCTTTTTTAAGTGACTTTTTTCTCTCAATGTTATCCATCTACATTGGATTGTTTGGAAATTAAGCTTTGTGATTTGTTTTCATTTGCTTTCTATGAGGTTATCCGCATCTCATAATTTGAGTTATGTGTTTGGTAGGTTAACTCATATTGATGTGAGTTATTTTCTGCGCTCTTTTTTAATTAATTTTTCAATTTCAATTACATCTTTCAGTATTAAGTTTATTTGTGGATTGAACTTCATAATTTTTTTAATTTATTTTTTTATGAGGTTATCATAATTTTATGACCCAGACTATGAGTTTGACAAGTTAGCTTGGTTGACTAATTTTTTTTTCACTTTTACTAATTGACTTTTTTTTAATCAATTATATTCTTTAATATAGGGTTGATTAGAAACTGGATTTCGTGACTTGTTTTAGTTTGTTTTCTACGAGGTTATCTTTGTCTCATGACTTAAATCACATGTTTGAGTTATTAACCCAAGTTAACTTAAGTTATTTTTTGTGTCCTTGTGTTTAATTGATTTTTATTTTTTTAACACCGTGTTGATTGAGAATTAGGATTCATAAGTTATTTTAATTTGCTTTCTATTGGGGGGTTAACCTAGGTTGACTCGGGTCATTTTTTTTATCCTTTTTTTATTATTTTTTTCCAATATCATCATTCAACATTGAATTTATTGGAAATTATGCTCCATAATTTTTTTTTGATTTGCTTTATATGGTGTTCTCATAGTTTCATGACTCATAATGTGAATTAGCATGTTAATTCATATTGATTCAAATCGATCTAATGTGTTACCTTCTTAATATTTATAAAAAAAATCATCATTTTGAATATTTATTTTGGGTCAAACTACTTTTTTATTGGTTGTCTAGGTTGTATTTGGATCCATCAAATCGACCAGGTCATATAGGAACAATCCTTACATTGTTATTCCTTTTTTTTTTCTACTAGAAAAAAAAATATCAATGTCTAGATATTATTTTTTATGTTAATTTTTTTATTCAACCTGCAACGTAGCGATGACCAATGATCTATTATCCTCTATATATCATCAGAAAAGCTAATCCCATCAATTATTGATGAAGCTAGTTTTATGCCTATAATTATATGATATAGACATGCCTTGCCTTCAACCCTTTTCATCTCATCTTTTATTGAGGGTTTTTTTTTTTTCACATTAGCATTATAGGCCAAATTATTTTCCAAAAGCACGGTTGAGAAAATATTTTTCACTTTAACATAGAAAAATTAGTTGTGTATGTACTACATACACGACCTATTAAGATGTGCATGTAGCATACGCATGCCAACAAGTTGTTGATCACAACAAATTCAACACAACCATTTAAAAAAAATAACCTAATTTCATAGTTAAAAAAAACTTTAATTGCAACACCAAAACAATTCATTACAATAAACAATATCAATTCAATTATAAATTAAACAACATAACTACATCCAACAAATTAACTCGTCAATGGGCCTGTACCATCAGAACCACTAGCATGTTATTGTCGTGCATGATAAACAACCTCACCCTCTTCTATTGCATTTTTCAAATGTTGAGCCTCTCCAACCTCGTTAAGTGAAGAACAACACGATAAAAACCAAGTATTGAAAGCACCATATAGTATCGTCAGTAGCATCACGAACCACTACCGTAGCTCTCCAACCCTCATATATTAAAAAAATCACCTAATATATGAGAAAATAATATATTATTATTTGTAAGATATAAATAAGAGTTTTAGTACATGCTAAAAAATATGGCTCTTGTGGGTGGCGGCGGCGATGGTAATGATTGTGGTAAGAGACTAATGGCTGCACGGATGGATGGCTAGAAAGAGAATCAATGATGGAGAGAGAGAAAGAGAGAGGATAGTGAGGTCTATATATCATGGTGAAGGGAGAAATGTTTTTATTTTTGTTTTTTTATATGATTGAGAAAGAGATCAAGTGACCTGAGTTGGGAATGATGTTAGGACGAGGGGGAAGGCATGAAAAGAAAGAAGTAATAAGAGAAGAAAAGAAAGAGGAAACTGGTTTTGAAATAATTAATCAAGAAGTGATTCATGTACTCATGTGCAATCTATTAAGATGCACATGTAGTATATGTGGGACTAGTGGTGATACGTGTAGTATATGCACAACTTGTTGATGTGCATGTGCTACATGCAAGTCTTAATTTGTCGCAGATGCGATACATGCACGATTGATGTTTTGTGCTAGAATGCAAAATATTTTTTTAATTGTGCTAGTTTGAGAAACAATTTGTCTTACTGTGCTAATGTGGGAAAAATCTCTTTTGGTATGGAAAATGTTACTTTTTTTTGTGGTAGGAACTGTTTTTTAAAAAAGTTATTTTTAAATTGTTTTTTATCTAAAACAAATTAAATTGATAATTTTAATATATTGATTTTAAAAATATATATATATTTAAATATCATTTGAATATATTTTTAACTAAAAAACTTTTTAAAAAACACCCTACATCAAATTTCTGAACACACACCAAGTGGTACTAGTTTACTTTGGTTTCTTTGCTAATAAAAACAGGAGGATGTTTGAAAATATATTATCTTTTATGTGAATTAATTGCTCTTCATTCTTCTGTGGTATGAGCACATTTACGTGATCTCACTAGTCACTGGCTACCTTAATTTAACAACTGTCCCATTAATTTCGACAATAAACATTGTCACGCAATTCATGTGAATGATTTATATTCAAAGACATGAAAGTGACTTTACTATCAAAATTTCTCCTATGTATGTGATGTGTATGTAGGTTTGGAGAGGGATTCTTTAAATTTAATTTCCCCCTATCATTTGCGTGCTAACAACTAATCCCTTACTTCCCAGTCCCTTCTTTTCAATTTCAAGATTTTAGGGTAAAAATAAGGCTTTTTTCGAGGGGACGAAAGCGTGATAATTAGTGGTCTTGTGATGCTCCGCCGGGCAGAATTACTGCAGAGAGAAACACTATAGTATTAATTTGTTCCCGTAGTGTTGTCTCAACAAAAGGACAACGATGCTTCCTTAGAAGGCCAATTTTTCTTGGTGGGGAGGGAGGGAGCGATCAGAGGACATGTACATGATAAAAAATATATTTATAAAACTATAAAGGAAAAGTAAAATTATAAAAGAATTTCTGTAATCATACCTTAACTCAAGCATCCCTAGTTTGAAGCCAAAAGATCCATCATTATTTTAAAACATCTTTTTAAAAACTATAATATAGAGCAAATCTATTGGATCAAACTGATCACGACCTGTGTCAATTAATTAAAATTGTTTTGGTCAAATATACAATGTTCATGCAAAGATTTCACTGATGTACGTGGGGCAATTAGCTAATATATAGCTCGGCATTTGAATTGCAAGATGATCACCTTGGGCTACATAAAACACTCTCCATTAATTAATCAAGTGATCATTCATTAGGCTATCATAAGATTTCTCAACCACTGCTTAATTTCTTATCTTGGTCAGTTAATAAAATAGTAATTAATCACTGTAATTTTTATTTTTTACGACAACTTGGATCTTTCTGGGTTTTTGTAAAGTCATAATCTAGTTATATTGAAATCAAACACATGTACTTTTTTCCCTATTCCAAACGGTTAATTACTCCCCTAAAAAAATTGTTAAAATCAAGATGCAAAGCTAGCTGTAGATGTCACAATTGAAGGTAACTTTCTGGTGTTGATCAGGACGGGTTTAGGAAAAAAGAGAAAAGAATATATATTATACTACTCATGACTTTGATATAATATTGGTTACCTTTAGCCATTATACTATGGAGAAAAAAAAAAAAGAATTTTAGTCCCACCTTTATTAAATGTAATTATCCGAGTCACTTTATTCTTCATTATCCCTGCCTTTATTCTACAATCCACAGCACATTTAGAGACTTTATCCTTCTTTATCCTTTTTTATTTTATTTTTTGTTTTTATCTTTGTTGTCCCTTGTTCTAGTAATTCCTCGTGACTGCTACTACTTTTTCTTTTTCGCCTTTCTTTATTCTATACACTATCGTTTTCTTAGTGTATGAATTATCTTGCAAGAAGAGAATTACTTTTTCATCGCCAAAACATCTTGTATAATCTGCAGGTAACATGGATTGACAAATTGCATGGTATTAACACCATCAGTTCTCTCACATCATGTACTGCAACTGATTTAAGAGCGAGGTGAAAGGCTTAATTATGGCACTGGGAAAAGGGTCCACAGGTATAAATGGTGTTGATGGCACATCGTTGATCACAATTCTCAAGATGTTCAGAGCAAAAATTTCTTGCTTTTAGGGGGAGGAACATTTGTATCCATCAATCTCAATCACTGCCAGCCCATGTTCTCTGTATATGGCTTTGAGAGTGATCTATTCAGCCTTTCCGAACGTTTGTATTCAAGATAAGCTGTCCATGTTTTGAAGTTACGATAATATGTACACACATTATTACCATGTGTAATTCTAACAGCACAGAGTGCCATATTATAGGGAATTAGTAAGGATCTTTTCACCAAAAGAAAAATATATATATTACCCAAGAAATTAAGGATCTATCCTATTAAAAATAAATAAATAAAATAAACAGCGGTTTAAGGAAAGAATGGCCAAGAAATTTTGTTGGATCAATATTTATGCAGAATCGTGGGCATGAAAACCTTTTTTTTCCTTCCTTTATGGTAAGGAAATACTTATTATTGGGGCCGGGGATCTTATGATGAGCGTGGACGATTTATCAACTGTTCTACATACACTATGCTTGCTTAAGAAAAAACATCTAATTTTGTTTGTGTTACCCATTCTTTAATTTATTTTCACTATAGTTTACCTTAGAAAAGTTAGAATTAAGAGTTTTAGTATTGCATTTGTTTCTATTTTTCAAAATACTTTTAAAAATTATTTTTCATTTGAAAAAGTTGATATTTTTAATTTTTTTTTATTATAATGGTTTATTGATATTAAAAATAAAAATAAAAATAAAAAATATTATTTTAATATATTTTCAATTGAAAAATATTTATGTATTATAATATTAAACAAACCAAGTTCATAAACTGTAGTAGATGCAAAAATGTGTTTATGGTTTTACTTTTTTTTTTTTAATTGGATGTTTAACTAGCTTTATTGTAATTTACTTACAAATCGATTAATTAATGAACCCGCTGTGATAAATCAAGAAATTATAATTTTTTTTTTCGATAAGATTACTCGGGAAAAAAAAGAGAAGAAGAAGAACAAGAAGAAGCAAACAATGACATGTTAAACTACTTCACAACTTTAAATCCATCGATCAGAATCTTGTTATCTTGTTTTTGAAAACCATTTTAGTAGAAAGCTAGTTATCAATGTCAATTGTCGACTAAATGCAAGCAAAGCCGTAACCTTTTCAAATGAATATACCTTTCATATCTTATCAATGAAATCTTTACAATGTCCATGTGCTCTAGCTAACACTAACACTATTCTCTTTTCCTTGTTTCTCCAACTTTCTAGTCAATAGATATAATCATGTTGATGGAATTAAGTTTAATAAATTGGTATCCCAAGAAATCTATTAAATGCCATTTTTCAATTTTTTTCCCTATATGTCACTTGCTAACCCATAACATGCGCTTCATGTTAGTATTTTATGACAATGGGTCGGTTAATAATAAGATGGGTCCAAATATACATGATGATTAGCCTGCTTCCTGGTTCAAACCAAGTTATGGAATATTTATCAACAGAGCATTGATTACAATTAGCAAATACAACCACAAACATCAAAGGAATTTTTTCGCTGGTATATTGCGGTGAAATTTACTAATAGAATTTCTGATCATTACTATATATGTTAGCAAACACTGATAAAATTTTTCCATCGGCATATTGCGATGAAACTTACTGACAGAATTTTGTATTGCTATATCCATCAATAAACATCGACGGAAGTATTATCCCGGTATATATTAAAGGAATTGCAGTGGGAAAAGAAAGAATAAAAAAAGCCAAAAAATACGATGACATGTAACTTTTATAAACGATGTTACCGACAGAATTAACTCGGTGGTAAAGTACATCTGTAAATATACTGAAGAAATTTTTCCGTTGGTATATTACAGAGGATATTACAATGGGATTCAAAAAAGACACATCGTACAGTGACGTGACATTTGTTAAGAGAATTGTTAAAAAAGATTTAATAAGTTTGAGCTAAACCAATATTTTTGCAAATTTATTTAGTTTATGTAGTTAATTAATACATGTTGTCATCGTTATTTTATATTGGTTTAATATAAGTAATGTATGATCATTTATGGATGTGTTGAGTTTCACCTTAAGGGTTACAAATGATGAATTATTATAATAGGGTTCAAGGTTTTATTAATTACTCACTATTTAATCCGAGAAATATTAGTGGAGATGGTATTAGATATCCATGCAAGAGGTCCAAAATAAAAAGTTTCTCAATTCAGCTGTTGTAACGATGCATCTTCTACAAAAAAGGGTTCATGGAGAAATACATGTATTGATATGCACACAGAGAACCATATGTTCTTCACAATACCATGGTAGAAAAGATAGTTAGGTCAACTTCTAGTGCTAGCAACAAGCATGAAATTCTAGATGACAATAGTAATTATTATAGGAATATGGTTATTGATGTAATGAGAATAAATCGGGGTCATACGAATCAATGTCCAATTGTTAACGAAGAACCTAATGCAGACGCAACTAGATTTTTTGATCTTTTGTAATATTCTGATTTTGGGATGGTTGCACAAATCACAGTAAATTATCAGTCGTTGCACAAGTGTTCACCATCAAGTTGGATCATGAGTTGAGTGAGGTCAGTTATGATAGAATTGTCGAATGAACAAGAAGTATTTTACCTGAAGAGAATAACTGAAAGAGAAATTTTATACTGCTAAGTCCATGATGTAATCCCTCGGTCTAGGATACTAGAAAATTGACATGTTTCTAAATTTTTATAATCAAATGACAAGAAAATATTATTTTATTATTGTGATGTGAACTGGTGTTATTATGATATGCATGCAACTGTTAATTTAAGTATATGTCGAATGGATAGATAGGGAATACAAATGCAATTTGGCATCATACACTGTTTTACACTTATGGAAATACTGACATAATATATATTATACATGAGTATATTGATGGAATGTGTTCGTCTATATATTTTAGTGGCGATGAGAACTATTTCCCCTCTCTCTAGCACCGTTCATGGTATTTATTACACATGGATATACCAAAGGAATGTGTTAATCCATATATTCTAGTGGTGATGAGAACTGTTTTCCTTCTTCCTGGCACTGTTCATGGTATTTATTATACATGGGTATACCGATAAAATATGTTCATTGATATATTCCAGTAGCGATGAGAATTGTTCTCCTTCTTCCTAACACTATTCATGATATTTATTACACACGGGTATACCAATAAAATGTGTTTGTCGGTATATTCCATTAGTGATGGAAACTGTTCACTTTTAAAGGCGCTGATAATTAATGCTTTTTTTTTTTCCCAACGAAATCATTGATAGAATGAAAATTCCAATGCGCTAACAATTAATGTTTTTTTTTTTTTTTGCTGTTGATTGTTTACTCTTTTACTAAAGGAATCATTGACAAAATAAAAAATCATCGATAATATTTGGAGTGATTTATAAACATTTTCGTGCAAATTGAAAATTTCAATTTAATTTTATAGACATAATCACTGATGGAAATTTTAAAAATATTAATATTTAATATTTGGTCAACAATTCTATTGGTAAAACCTAATATAAAAAGACCATGGGCAGAACAGTCAGGGCTTCGTCTTTCTTCTCTTCTCTTATGTCTCTCAATTATTCATGAGTCGAAATCAAGCATCCCCTTCTCTTCTCATCCTAAGGTATATTGTCTTTCTTTATTTTTCTTTTTATTTTTCATAGTTTTTGGCTTTTTTTTAACATTCTCTTTTCATTTATTTTGTTTCTTTTTTTAATTCTCAGCCTAAATTAAGCACATTATTAAGGTAAGAATTTTTTATTCGTTTTTTTTTTTTTTGTGTGGTTTTTTTGCATTAGTTTTGTTTTTTAGTCATTATTTTTGTTCAATTTTGTGTTCTTAATAATTCTATGAATTAATAGTTGTGTTGAATTTTAGTTGTTATTGAAATAATCTTTGCATTATTTTGTGGAATTTTAATTATTTTGTTTTCTCAATTTTGTTGTTCAATTTCAATTAAATGTGCAGGATTAATTTTAATTATTATTTTTGAATTTTTGTAAATTTAGGATTCGAAATATTATCATATAGAAAATGAGAATTTTATACGGAATTGGGTTATTCTAAATTGTTGGAAGAAATTGAATAAAATCAATTGGTTTGTGGCATATATATTTTGTATTTACAAGTTTAAAAATTTTAAGTTGCTTCGTCCTATATAAGAGAGATGCTGTTGATTTTTTTTTTATATATAGAAATCATTTATTTTTTTATCCGTTAATTTGTGTAAATATCTTAGGAAAAGTCTATTTCACAATGTGATGACAAGATCACTACTAGTTCTTCTAAAAACGATGTTAATGACCACGAGTCATTAACTACCGACTAAGAACAGGTACCTAAGGCACAAGCATCAACTCACGATGCGGGCTCTTTAAGTGCGATGCCACAACATCAAAGGGGTCTTTTCACAACAAGATCCATTTACCCGCAAGTACGAGACCTAGTGGAAATATGACATTTCAATGTAAGTTTGTTTTGCTTTCTTAATGACTTGTTTAATAATTTTTGAAAAAATAATTTCATTTAACGAATTCAATTTCAGGTTTACAAACATTGAAGTTGTGAGAACAATAACATTGGTTTTTAAATCATCTATATAAATTCAATTGTTTCAATGGAGCCAGGTTTCCAAACATCCTGAATGGAAACCATAAGTCGATGCATGCTTTTCAAGATTTAATGTTAGATTAACTTAAATATTTTTATTATTATGTTAGTTCAGTTAGTTTATTGAAATTACTAAAATTTTAAATTTATAAATTTTTACTGCAAGAGAAAATTTGAATGGGAGAGTGTTGATGATAATGTTGCAAGGAGGGTTTGAGAGAATCACACCACTACTAGATAATATCAAAATCAAGATGATTTTTGTTCACTCCAAATATTAAAATTTTACTTTTCATTTACTAACATATAATTCATGTGTACCATATAGGTTGCATGATTCTGTGGTACAAGACGTAAAAGAAAACCAAAAAAATATATGAAAGAAAGCGACCAATTCCAGGTTGGAATGACGTGGTAGTTTGGAATGATTTCAGACCACTATACATCTTGGAGGCTATATGAGCGGAATACATTCAGTAAGTGAAATCTGCGCATTTCACGCGATGGTTATAGTTTAGTACGGAGAACCAAAACCAGCATGTTCATGGTTTTATTACCATTGACACTAGCGATTTTGTTCTATTCGTTTCACATGCAAAGTGGATGGTAATATTTTTTTTTTACATCCATTTCTGTATTTGTTGTTTTTTATAAATATATTTATCTAACAATATTTTTATCTTGCAGGCTACAATTCTTGGAGGCAAGCCAAGTCCAATGAAGCTTTTTGTTGAAACATGTGTACGAAGTGATGACCGCCAAAAAAGGGTGCAATTGTTTGTGGATAGCCAAGCTCGGCACTCTATGGTATGTTGGTTTTCAACCATTTTTCTCTTAAGTTATTATTTTCTTGAATTGGATGAATTTTTTTTTTAGGATACATATAATAGCCGGTTGAATGAGAGATACAGTGAAGATCCTTTAACCCATCTGGATCTTAATCTTGATTTGTGGTTGAAGGTAGAATCATCTGGTGGACTCGATAGAAATCGAGTGTACAGACTCTCTAACACTACAGTCGAGAAGTTATGCATGACTCATAGTGTTTCAACCATTAGGTGCTTGCAATTGGTTTTGAGTACTTAAACTCTCGAGTTTGCGGCAATGTTAGACCAATGAGTATAGGATCAGATATATTAATTATTTTTGTACAATATCCATTCATATTTTTTTATTTTTCTTAACAATCAAACAAAAGTAAAGGAATTTAATTAAATTAAAGTGTATTCGTTACCAATCAACAAGATCACCTCACGTATTCCTTTCAAGATACCACTTTTCTCTAATAATCTAAACCATGTCACCAAACTCTTTTTTTATTGGTGCCCTGTCTTAGGAAACACAGCTTTCCTTCAAGATGCTAATCATTCTCCATTTTCAAATGAAATTGTGTAAATCTCTCCCTTTTTTTTTTTTTTTTTTTTCCTTTCTGGTTTTGCTTTAGCTTAGGCAAGCTACTCAACAAGACAGCAAGAGCCATTATTATTTTCCATTTACGGTACCATGTTAGAGACAACAAGCCTTACTTGTGATCTTATATTTTGGGGAGGGAGGCCGAACGATAACAGGAGTTGCTTACCCAAGGGAAACCTTTTTATCCTTTGTTTGACAACTACTCAACAATCTGTATGGTCTCTTTGCTCTAGATTTGGAAACGTGAAATATTGCAAGAGTGGCCACCACATCCCAATAGCTATTATTAATTCTTGCTAACTTCGTACTCATGTCTCCGCACTCTCTCTCTCTCTCATGTTCCATATGCCTGAATTGTTGAGCATCATTTCCATTCTCCCAAAAAGAATAACATCTCTTCAAGTTGTTTATAACTTGAGCTTGAAATATTCAGGGTGTATTCCTAATAAAGCAATTTCTTTTCTTACACTGTTAGGATTCGAAAGCTGCCAAGCTATCAATTTGTATGGTCTCTTTGCTCATTTTGCTTTAAATCATGTTCTGCACAAGTTACTATTAAAGAATATAATATAAAGAATATTGTGAAGCAATTAGAAACAAATCAATCATGGTTCCAAATTAGAGGAGATCAAGAAAATCATATACACAAGATCAATAATTGAAGATTCTAATTAGAGGAGAAGATAAGATATTTTAGTGTTATAATTTGGTTTCATTTGTTACCATAGACTTTAATTAGAGGATGTTTGGAGTTATTTATTCCAAAGTTTCTCGGATTTTATTTTTCAAAAACTTCAAATGATTTCATGAGCTTTCCACTATTGACAGCGAACTGAGACAATATGGATGATTGTTACCAGCAAGAACAATTTCATATGTGTTTTAGGGGACCTTTCGATACTTCAGTTAGTTTAGTAAATAAATTTAAGAAGCAGAAACTAAAAATTATAGACAACAGCAGTAGCTTGTGTGTGGTAGAGATCTGGGTTGTCTGCCTTGTTTCATTAACACTACCAGAAAATTGATAAATACAAATGGAAATACCAAGAAAATATTTTCATTGGTAAATTACCGATGAATTTTACTGACGAAAATATTCTCTTGGTATTTATCAAGAGAATTACAATAGGAAAAATAATAATTAAAACAAAGCAAAAAAAATAATGATGTGTAATTTTTACCAATGGAATAAATTCTGTTTGTAAACTGTGAACATTGTTCATCATGTCAATTACAAAGGGAATCACCAACGAAAAATTCTGTTGGTATTTTCCAGAGAGCTCTAGAACTGTTCACTTTTCAATTGCATTGTTAATTACTGTTCTTTACAGACACAATCACCGAAAGATTAAAAAGTTATCGGCGTTATTTGGCAGTTTTTTTTTTAAAATTTGATTAAATTAAATATTTCAGACAGAATCACCGACGAATTGAAAAATCATCAATAATATTTGATGGTTTTTAAAATTTTTTAATTAAATTGAAAATTTAATTTAAATATTACAGACAAAATCACCGATAAAATTATTAAAAATATTAATATGTAATTATTGATTGGTAAAACACCTAATAAAAAGCCTAGAATCCTTAATTTCACGACAAACGAGGCTCCTTTCTTCTTCTTCTACCCCATATGTAAAAAACATCAATATCCATTTCTTTCTCTTCTCTCCTCAACTCCTTCTCTCCTTCTCCATGCTCAGGTATGTATTCTTCTCCTTTCTTCTTTTTTCTTCTCGTTTTTTTTAATTAATATACTTTATGAATTATTATTTTTCTCCCTCTTCTTAGCTTCACTTGCAACCACATTAAGGTAAGATTTTTCTTTTTTCTTCTTTTTTCGTGTTTTTTTCCACTATATTTTTTTTAATTGTTTTTATTCTTAATAATTGTATGAATATTGTTGTAAGATTTTTTTTCATATGATTTTCTTCTTCTTTTTTCCAAGCGTTTTGAATATTATAAAGTGTTGATTCATATTAATTTAATTATTTTATAGTTTTGTAAAATAGATTTTCTTAAAATATTTTTAAATAATTATTGACGGAATTACATATGGTATTTTCCGAGGGAAATATCAATGAAATGAAGCAGATAATTTTTTTTGTGCACATTTTCCATCAGTAAATCCATCAGTAATATTTTTTTTTAATACCAATAAACTTACTGACGGACAAAAAACTATCAATGAAAGATTTACCGATGAAGTATTTTCGTCAATGATTTTGTTGATAAATTAATTATCAACAGAATGATAGTATAAATATCAATAGAAAATTCTATCAATAAATCTAAAAAGATTGTGGTAGTGTAAGTAATAAAGGTATTTAAAGAACTTATTCTTTGACTTACCTGGAAAGATGAAGGTGAGTTTAGCTCGCCATAATAAGATGGTGGCATTAGTATAACTAGTATATGTTTAAGAGTGGCAAATCTGGTGTCTACATGTAAGCGGTTGAGGAAAGAGATGCTTTGCTTGTGAAGTGGCTGATCTTGAAAGGAAATATTAATCATGATTAGCTATAGAAAATAGAATCATGATTGGTCGTGTTATTATCCAATATATAAAAAGAAGATAGCATGTGAATATTTGTATTGGAACTTCTATGTATGCGTGGTTAGTTTCTTAGTTTGAAAAGTATTAAAATTTATGGAAAAATAAAAGAGAAAATAAAAATAAAAAGAGAGGAGATCGAGAATTATTTTTTTTAGCCTGATCATTTAGGCCTAACCCAAACAACCTTATCATACATAAAAAAATTTCATAATTTATTTGAAATTATTCAATTAGCCATATTAATGCTATTAATCTCATATGAAATAAATTAATAATAAAAGAGTAACGTAGAAAACTAAGAATATATATAAGACAATCCATAAAGAAAAAAGGAAAACAACAAAACTAGCGTGGAAATGGAAAACCAGTAACATGCAATGACGCCGATGGATTTGCGTCTACCATATCAATTTTGTAAATTCTTGGATAAAATCCGCAACATTAATAAAAGAAAATATTATGTTAAATAGGAAAAGTGGTAATTAAATTATAGGATGGTATTTTTGAAATTTTGTAATAAAATGTTATGTATGGGTGTTAAAATAATAAATATATGAAAAATACCTGGAAAATAAAAGATACAGAAACTCATATAAAAACTACATGGAAGTAATATATGTGGAACTGAAAGTACCGTTATGTAATTTAATAAAATTAAAAATAGCCCGGTTAAAATTTGATATAAACATGTGTTGGATCTAGAATTTTTTTTTTGAAAAACATGGAAGAGTATAGATGATGGAAGTAACGAGAATTTAACAATTTGTTGAACACACATATGCCGGCCATTAAGAAAGAAAAAGAGGGGAAGATAATTTTTTTTTTTTTTCCATTTTGCTAGGGAAGAGTAGTGAAAAGCCTTAGAAAAACATAAGATTGAGAGAAAATCTTGAAAATTACAAGAATTAAACACATTAATCACTAAATTGGCGAGGAAAAAATCAAGTGAGAGGAGGAGAAAGGGGTAATAATTTTGAAGGATAAGAAGAGTTGGAAATTTTGATTTAAGAGTGTTTGGAGCCATTATTATTACTACAAACTTGGATAAATTACTTGTAGAGTAATGCTTTAATTTGTTTGAATTCTTACATATTAGGATTTAAGGTTCTTGGATGAAATTGGAATTGGTTGTTAATTATTGTTGTAGATGATGAAATGATTAGAGAAAGTAGAAATTTGTTAAATTGAATTGAAAAATTAGGATGTATGGTGGCAAAGGTGGCCAGCCAAAAAGGGGAAGAATATATAAGAGTTGCATTGTGCTCAAAAGTTGTAAATTGTGTGTTTTTAATATGTATGATTGTTATAGTAATGATTTCTTATGTAAGTATGCAATTGAGGCCCATTAAAATTATTAATAAATTAATAATATGATGAAATCTTATTGATTATGAAGAAGTTACCATACAAAAGGAGTTAGATCATCTCAAGCAACAAGGGAGACCACTAGAGTGATTTAGCAAGCAAATGGGGCCGCTCATAGTTAGGTTGTAGGTAGGTACCCGATACCTTGTAGTAATTCTCCTTTAAAATTTTCCTCAACCCTTGTTTATGAATTAGTTAGTCTATGAAAATGTGAATAGTGATAGTGACAACATATATGGAGAGGAAATATATGTGAGTTGTAAGATTTGGTTGGTATTTGTTAAGAAATACCAGATTATTGGTTACCGAATTAGAATGTCGGATCGATTGACATCCAGGATGGGTTTGTCGAAGTAATTGATATTTATAAAGGACTATCAAATTATTAGCTTTCAAATAGGAATCTTAAATTGATTAGCAAATAAGATGGGTTTGCTAGAGAAATTATTGTTCATGAAGAAATAACGGATTATTGGCTTCCAAACAGGAATGCTTAATCATTGATTGACAACCAAGATAGGTTAGTCAAAGTAATTGATATTCATAAAGAAATATCAAATTATCAGATTCCAAAAGGAAAGGACAGATTTGATTGGCAATTAATATGGGTTTGCTGGAGGAATTGTTATTCATGTAGAAATATTGGATTGTTGGCTTCCATATAGGAATGACAGGACAATTAATTTTGTAATGAGTATTAGAAGATTTTGTTTCATGTTGAAAGAACTAATGTAATGAGAAATTTTAAATGATTAAAAAAAAAACAGTTTTAAATATTTGAAATTCTTGAAGTTTTAATAAATTATTAACCTTGAGACTTAATAAATGACACTTATTTTATTATAGGTATCTAACAGGCTTGTGAGGAGTAGCCATTAGTGGTTACTTTTGTTTAAACTTAGGTAAATGTGGACTAATAGGATGTATAATAAATTTTTTTTGTTATAATTATAGACATTTTATTTGGTTATGTAACTAAGATGTTATTGGATTAAATTATCAATTATCAATTATCAATTATCAATGACTAGTTGTGGTGATATTAATGTATATGTTACTTGAAACTTTACAAATCTAAAATCATAAATATAAATTATGCGCAATGATGTATTTTGTGTAGAAAAAATATAATTAAATTAACTAATAGATGTTAGTAGTGTTGTGAGTTAATGAGATTAAATAAAGGATCGTGAAATATAATGAGATGAGATCCAGAATGATTGATTAAAGGTGAGGTGATGAGTTTTGCATGATTTTATAAACAAGAAGTATATTTGATTGTGCTTTAAATTAATGTTAACACTTGAAATGTTCACTGTAAAAAGGAAACTCTACTGAAATTTTAATAAAAATATTATTAATTTATGAGAATTATATGTAATACTCAAAGTTAGGAAATGATCAAAATTTGAAGTGTAAGGTTCTGGTTTAACCAGTTGATCTTTTAAAAAAAAAACTTATATTGTTTTTGAATTTATTATAAAGGAATTCTTATTCAAATGTTGGGGACGTTACAAATACCACACAAACTAATTCTACAAATTGGAGTGGGTATTTGATTAAAAGAAGGAACAAGAGAGAGAAGGCATGGAGAGATATGTGATTGAGATTTGGTGGGGAAGTGCAGTTACTATAAATCTGTATCCAAATTGTTGTATCAAGAGAGGAAGAATGAGAGTGGGGAGATGGCAAATGGAAATAATTTGTAATAACCTCTCAAGTTTTAATATGAGAGAAAACGAAAAAGACTAAGAGAGAGATGGAACAAGAGAGATGGAACGACTAGCAGTTGTTTTGAATGGGAAAGATGGGAAAATTTTAGGGTTAGGTGACTTAGGTTAGGTTAGTTTTATATTTATACCATCTTTTTTAAAAGTGGATCGATTTAAAGTTATATGAGGTCTAATGTGGTTACCTAGTTTTTGTTTCTAAAATTAGAATCAAACTAGATAGAGTGAGTTTTATGATTTTTAAATCAATTTGATTAGTTTTTTTTTCCTCTCAGTTTGATGTTTTTTGTTAATTTTTTTTTCTTCTGATTTTTAAGATTTAATCGGCTGATCAGTTTTTTCTTTTAAATACCCCTAATATGAAGCTAAGAAAATGATCGGCTACTTAGATATGGTTACGAGAAGATCGATGTCGTATATTTCATTATAAGGTCAATTGAAAAAAGATTGTTTGTGATGTTTGTAATTGTCAACGACATAAATGATTTTTATAGTTATAAATTAATGGATGTGATGGTGTTTCAAAATTCAATATATTTATAAATGAGTTTTTTGAGTGTTTGGACAATGAGTAATCACATTTTCATTGTTGTTACTCAATTTTGGACCTCAAGTGCTGGAGACGGTGTATACCCGTTTTGAACCGAGTGTAGCTCATGTTTGTTGGAAAAATTGATAAAAGCAGAAAAAGAAATATTTTTTTTCCGAAACCCTGTTTGAGCTGTTTTCTGCTCTCTTTATCCTTCCCCTTTGCTGCCAAAATCATCAGGTTTCTTAGATTAACTAGAATGCTAAATTCATTCCTTCGTTATCTTGTTTTTGAGGTTGAATAAATCCTTCAGAATTTGCACTAAAAAATGGTTCTGCTGTTGTCGCAATTTTTTGTTTCAACTTAGGCTCTGATTCTAACTCAGTTTCGTATGATATCTGACCATCCTAGGTATATTCTGTCACTCATTACATGTTGAAAAATTGACATACACCTTTATTAGGTCCTAGGGATCATTGTTCTTAGGGCAGATTCTCAGTCAAATTTGGATGCTCAGCATTGTCAGATCAAGCACCTTTTTGACCAACTAGATTACTGCCAGTTTCTGTTCTGTAAAAAGATTTTATCTCACTTCGACTCCTTCATCAAAGTTGTAGTCCTAGACACGTAGATGAATTTGAGCTTTTGAATCACTTGATTCCTATATCAGAGGCTCAAGATGTTCCCGTTTGAATATCTAGCGTGAAGGTAGAGAATTCTGCTGTAAGAAGGATATTGACCCGAGTCTGCACTAAAAAAACTCTATTTTTGTCCTAGTTTTTGTGGGTTTTGTTCTTAGTTCATACTCTCAGTCATATCAGGATTCTCGGCATTCATCAGTTTTTGAGTTAGATCCGGAGATCCCTTTTGACCAACCAAATTACTGCTAGATTCTGTTCTATAAAAGGATTTTATCTCACTCGGACTCCTTCATCAAAGTTGTAGTCCTATACGCGTAGATGAATTTGGGCTTTTGAATCACTTGATTTCGATATGAGAAGCTCAAGATATTTCCATTTGAATATCTAATGTGAAGGCAAAAATTCTACCGCGGGAAGGATATAGCCTAAGTTTGCGGGACTGATTCGAAGGATTTTTTTGGGACCAAGGACTGAATCAAAAATTGTTAAAATGAGGGATTTAATTGAAGAAGGATATTGAAAGCTGGAGAGGGGGTTAGATCATCATAAATGACAGGATTGTTTCCACACCGAAATAAGGAAAATGAGACTTTGCAGCTGCACCCTCCATCTGATTTCTTTTCTTTTTTCGCTGCAAATTCCTGCTGTTTTTCCTTTATCATCATGCTTGAATTTTGGAGCTGCAACCACGTTTTTTCTTGCTTCATTCCAAAGGGAGTAGCTGGCCCTATGGAAGGAAAGAAATAGCCACACCCTCCTCTAAAACTGGAAAGAAATCAGACGTAAAGCACCAACATAAAATCAAAATATTGCAGCTTCCTTTTGCGTTTTTTTATTGCAAATCAGTAGGGATTTACGTCCTAGGATTAATGCATTGAATCCTTCCTAAATGGAGACATATTTAGACTATATATAAGCCCCTCTAATGACTTAATGGGGGCAGAAAAAGAGAGCTAAAAAAAGAGGAAAAAAAGAAAACAGGGGAGAAAAGACGGAAAAAAAAAGAAGGGAAGCCAGGCAGAAACAGAAAGGAGAGGAACGAAAAGAAAAAAGAAAGCAGAACATTACCATCAAAAGCAAAAAAATGAAACAGAGGCAGGGGCGTAAACTCAACCAGCATAGCACGTTTTCATCGCTGTCTTCCTCGTCATCTCGAGAGAAAGCATCAGCAGAAAGAGAGAAAACGAACAGAGAAGGAAAGCAACCATTGGCTGAGTGCAGAAGCTTCAGCACCTGTTGTCTTCGTCTGTCTCAGCGCCATATTTTAAGAAAAGGAAAGCAGAACAGAGAAGAAGGGAAAGAGAAGAGAATAAAACAAGGAGAAGAAAGGAGAAAGAGGCAAGCAACAAAGGAGAACGATAAACGAACGCAGACAACGAAGGGCTGAAAAAAAGGCATCGCCAGCAGACCAAGTAAGTTCTTTTATTCCCCGCTTTTGCATGCATTCTTGCATTTGTTACTGTTAAAGTGAAATTTAATTCACTTGAACAGTAACTAGGTAAGGCATGTGTATTTGTTTTTTTTTTTTTTGTATTGTAAAAATAGAAATCTAGTATTTAGAATACCCGATTTTCGACGCAATGTGATAAATATAAATATATATTTTAAAAATATTTTCTTGTGTGTTGCATATAGCCAATACCCTAACATGTTTTAAACATTTTTTTTTATATAAAAAAAATATTGGAATTTTTAAAAAAGGTGTTTTCGCATGGATTTCGTAAACACAACAAAAAAATTATTTTCTTGCATTTTTGGATTTTACAACATGTTTGTAAAACTCTAAAGGGTATTGGCCAATATTCCAAAAAATATAAAAATCCTATTTTGGGGGGAATTCATCTATTATTCACTGCTAATGTTTGGATAAAGAAATCCTTAAAGGACGAATATCCAAAATATTATTGGGAGTAATAAATCCGCACACATCCTTGAAAAAAGCCTTGATTATAATCGAGGACATTTCAATTTATTTGTTTTTGCTCCACGGTTTACGAGCCGTGAGAGTATAAAATACTAAAAAATATAGGTTTTTTTTTTGCACCCTAGATTTCTAAATGTTTTGTCCCTCCTCCTTGCGATTTACGAGTCGCAAACTCTTGAAATACTAAGGAAAAAATGAGCTTTCAAAGCACATGGAATCTCCTTGGATTTCTATCCTATTAAATTTTATTTGAATCAAACCTAGGAAAACTGATGGGATTAAAAAACACCAACACCATAGCAATTATAGAGCAAACCAAACACCAAGCAGCTTACCTTAGGTAGGGCGTACTAGGGGTGCTAATACCTTCCCTTTACGCAACCAATCCCTTGCCTTAGAATCTCTAAAAGACCAGTTAGGGTTTCTAGTGACCAAAATACTAAGTGGCGACTCCCTTACTCACAATAAAACAAAAGACCTCGAAATTCAATAGAAAGTCGCCGCGACGCCGCAAGGGTGCAACATTCATGTCAATATTTTATTTTCTAGAGTTCATGAAATTGATGGTTGGTAATAAAAGACCTAACACTTATAAAATAATCTCTTTTAGTGGGTTTTAATGACCCCCAAATAATTATGTCAATGACTTTTAATAAGAGGTTGCAATAGTATGATAAATAACTTAATCATACTATAGATGTATAATATTAAGAGGTTGCAATTTAGTTGTTATAATTTAAAGCTCATTCTTTTATATTAATATTATACATCTAAGAGTACAGAAAGATACTTATTCTTAACTTTTAATAATTTATATTAATAGTCATAAAAATAAACAAATAAAGCTTCGTGACTCAACATGAAATCTATAATGATTGTCAATACCATACATATTTGCACTTGGAATGGTCTCAAGCCTAATGATAAAGGGTCTAACATCTCGCCATACATGTATTTGGGTTCAGTTACACGTTAAGCCTAAAGATATTAGGTTTAGCATCTCGTCAAACCCAACATGTATTTAGGCTCAGCGTGTAGTTGAATAAAAAAATATTGGGTTTGAATACAAGTCAAACCCATGTTATCTGGGCTTAGTATTTTATCAAGCTTATGTATGTGTGAGTTATTATTATGTTTTTAACTGAGCCCATAAAAAATTAATATCTATAAAAAATATATGTTTATCAATCAATATGAATTTAAGATTTATTTTGTGCATGCAGTTATGATGTGCAGAGGTGTGAGATTAGTGGCGGAGGTGGGGGGCTACAAGGAAATATTTTTTTCCAATCCCTTCCTTGATAATGTTTATAATTTTAATAGTAAAATAATTAAAATTTTAACAATTTTAAAATAATTTTTTTAATTTAGCCCCTTTTAATTTTATTTTTTTGGCTCCACCCCTCTGTGAGATCATCAAAGAGGTAGAACATCCTGAGGATGTACGTAGATGACAACATCCTGTCCCATGAGAGGAGCATGAATGAGAGTATGTTTCTCCGGTTGAGGTTGTGAGCTCCTCATGAGCACCGTCCAAGCCCGTGCCTAACAAAGGCTTCGCACCAAAATATCCAATAACTTAAAAGAGAGATATCCCAATAACCAAGAAGGGTAAAATTTATATTGTTTATAAGAATATTATTATTTTTTATGTGGCCGATTGTATCTAATAAAATATTTTTCCAGATTCAAGAATTATTCTGCTAATCTTTTTTTTTTACGAGTTTACGGTATGATTCATTATTATTAAATTATTGTAAATTATTTCAAATGAAGTTTATTGAGATAATTTTCTATCCATTTTTTTTTACCAACTCGGTACTTTCAGAAAAAAAAAAAAGTTTACTTGACCCGTCTACCAGTTTGAAGTTCGTGGAAGGAGAAGGGCAGATAAAATTTGGAAAGTAAATTAAACCATTGCAACAAAAAGATGGAAATTGTAACAATACAAAAAGATGAAAAAAAGTTTACTTGACCCGTCCGGAATGATATGGTTGAAAGAAATGGATGTTTGATGGCTATATATGGCAATGGAATTATTGTTATTAGATTTTTTTATTTAAAATTAAAAAATAATAGTCATTAATATAATTTTTTTTTTAGAAACATACATAGCTGAGGTGGCAAAAAACTTGAACCTTGCCCATATACCAATTCGAGTTTCCATGGACAAACATGGCTGGCTACAAGAGGAGGTCTTGTGCGAAACAAGCTGTCAAGGTCTACGGTGCACCATCTATGCCTCCGAAGATGTTGATTTGTACATCTGTTTGTCACGATGGAACTACGAGCGTCACTTACAAGGGCCGGGGTTATATAGAAAAGAAGAGGGCAACTTCCCCCTTAATTTTTTCAAGATACTCATTTTAGTCCTTTTTAATTTTATTAGTTAAAAGTCACCCTCTTCTTCTTAAATGTTTGCCTTCCACAATTTTTGAAAACTTTTTCTTTGCCTCCCTTATCTTTTAATCTTTGATCTACCCCTGTTTCATGCTAAATCTATACATTGCGTGGTGAATTAGCTTAGAGAGCTGAGGTGATCGGCACCTCCATGTTGATTATAGGGCCTGCAAAATGATTAAGAGAGTTTTTGTATACAGAACTGAACATTGTGGCGTCGAGTCAAGTTGTCTGACACGAAGAGACCACAGAAAATTCCCAATAGCCAACCTCCTACCACACTACCATCAGGATGTGACCCAAATGATGGACTTCTTTTCTACAAGACTTGTTTATGTGTTTGATGAAGAAATGTACTGGTTACTTGAAAAAATGCTAACCTTTTAATTATTTGTTTGCATGGATCATTAAAACTCGACTTCATGTTTAGTTGTTACTAGTTACATGCCCCGCGCGATGCCGCGGGTCAATTATTTTTTGCATTTCAAAAATAGCCAAGATCTAAAAGTATTAGGTTTTTTTGTAAAGTTATATCCAAGAGTCTCAGTTTTAGTTACATCGCCTGATACAAGAGTAATGTTTATAATATTAATAATAACATTAAACTTTGGTTAACCCTTAGCATAAAAGTGTTTGAACTACAATACCAGATCTAATAGCATTAGACGTGGGTCTGGCTGCAAGGTCGTGTCATAAAAGTATGATAATTAAATAGATTAGTTAAAAAAAAAAACCAACAGGAAGAAAAAAACTAATGAGAAAAAAGAAAAAAAATATGAATTAATGGGGTTAACCCTTCAAACCAGGTTAACCCATCATACCTTGAATTTGCATCATAAAAGTTTGATAATTAAAAAAAAAACAAATTAATGGGTTAACCCAGAATTAACTGGGCTAACTCGTCAAACCAGGTTAACATGTCAAACCCGGAATCCGTGTAATGAAAGTTTGATAACTAAATAGAAAAAAATTTAACATTAACAATTTAAATTAAATGAAAAAAATTAATTAAAAAAAAACAAAAGGCATCAGCTTTTTCACTGTGAACTGCACTGTGCAGTCCACAATTAAAGGCATAAAAAAAAAACAAAAAAAACTAAAGACATCAGCCGAAAACTACTTAGAAAAAAATTTAATATTAATAAACTAAATTAATTAAAAAAAATTAATTAAAAAAAAAGAAAAGAAAAAAAATTTAAGAAGAAAAAAAAACTAAATATAAAGAAATTTAACATTAACAAACTAAACTAAACAAAAAAAAATTAAAAAAGAAAAAAAAAAGCAAAAAAAAATTTCAGGTTAACTTGTCAAACCAAGTTAACCCGGGATCCGTGCCATGAATGTCTGGTAACTAAATAAAAAAAAGTGAACATTAACAAACTAAACTAAACAAAAATTACTTAATTAAAAAGAAAAAAAATCCGGGTTACCTCGTCAAACAATGCTAACCCGTTAAACCCAGGATTTGTGTCATGAAAATCTCATAACTAAATAAAAAAAAATTTAACATTAACAAACTAAATTAAACAAAAACATTTATGAAAATAATAATAATAAAAATTGACGGGTCAACCCAGAATTAACTGGGTTCACCCGTGAAACCAGGTTAACCCGTGAAACTCGGGATATGTGTCATGAAAGTTTAATAATTAAATAGAAAGAAATTTAACATTAATAAACTAAACTAAACGAAAAAAAATTAATTAAAAAGAATAAAAAGCAAAAAAAAAATTCTATTTTAACTTGTCAAACCAAGTTAACCCGTTAAATCCAGTAAATTTGTCATAAAAATCTGACAACTAAATAAAAAAATTAAACATTAATAAACTAAATTAAAAAAAAAAATTTGTTAAAAAAAAAAAAACAAAGGAAGAAGAAAAAAAAAATCCCGAAAAACATAAAAAAAAAAAGCTAAAAAAACTAAGACAACTTAAAAAAAAAAACACCTAAGAAATCAGTGTTTTACTGTGAAAATAAAAAAATTAATTAAAAAGAAAAACCAGAAAAAAAAAAATTTAAGTTAACCCATTAAACTTGAAATGCGTGTTATAAAAGTTTGAGATAGAAAAAAAATTTAACATTAACAAAAATTTTTTTTAAAAAAATATCCATTAAAAAAAAACGAATAAAAAATGAAGAAAAAGAAAAGCAAAAAGTAAAAAAAAAAATATAAATTAATTGGGTTAACCCATAATTAATTAAACAAAAAAATTAATTAAAAAAAAAACCATAAAAAAAAAATTTGAGTTAACCCGTTAAATTCGGAATACGTGTTATAAAAGTTTGAAATACAAAAAAATTTAACATTAACAAAAACAAATTTTAAAAAATATCCACATAAAAAAAAACAAAGAAAAAATGAAGGAAAAAAAAAGCCTAAAAAAAAGAAGCAAAAAAAAAAAAAAAAAAAAAAAAAAAAAAAAAAAAAAAAAAAAAAAAAAAAAACGGGAATACAGCTGTGATCAGTGTTTTACTGTGGACTGCACAGTGGAGTCCACAGTAAAACACTGATCTGTTTTAGTTATATTTCAATGTAATCTATATTTTGGTTTTGTCATAACTCATTTTTGAATTATTTCCCAATTCATATTTTTTGCTCTCTTCAAAAACAAAATATAAAAAAATCAAAAAATATTATAAACAAATATAACAGTGAAAACAAAGATGCCAGAACGCTCAGAAAATGGTCAAAACTTAGTTGAGGAGGTTCAAAAATAAAAAAATTAAAATTTGATGGTATTTTGTTGATTGAAGAGAGCATTGTTAACAAAGAAAATTCAATTTGAGAAAGAAAAGTTCAAATCTGATGTTTATAGACTCAATTAAATTTTATAGAAGGTTTAATTGAATTTATGGTGGTTTTGATTGCAAGAAAAATTGATTTTGGAGTTAATTTGGGCTTTAATTTGAAGAAATTAAAGTTCCGGGGTCAAATTATAATTTTTGAGAGTTAATTTTGTCAAATCAGGAGCGTAATTGCATAAATATTGAAGTTTGATGGTCAATTAGGGAATTAATCGAAGAAATCCAAAACCAAGAACCAAAGAGTAAAATGCACGTAAATGGAGGGGCTGCAATTAAACCAAATCAAGGGCCAAATTGAAGAAATTAGAAGTTTATTGCTCACTTGAGGGTCAAATTGTACTAATTCGAGACCAAGGATCAATTTGGAAAAGGTGGCCAACTTTAAGGCTGACAATTGAATTTGGCAGGGATGTAATTGAATTGATTTTTAAAATCAAAATTGCAATTAAGGACTCGATTGAACAAATCACAAATTAAGGATTGATTTATACTTTGACATAAGTTTGGCTCCGTTCATTTAAATGAAATGACGTGTTTTGCCTAAAACGGCGCCGTTTCATACACTATTAAAAAAAAAAAGCCCAAAACGGTGCCGTTTTGATATACAATGTAATCTTTCTTCTTCCCTTGGACGCGTAGAAAACAGAGGAAGAAGAAAGTTTTGTTCCCTTGTTTTCACTGATGTTTCTCTTTTCCCTCCCTCTCCTACACATCAAAAAGGCGTCGATCATAGCCACTTGCATAAACTCTTACCCATGGCCTACCATGAGGCGGTGAAAAAACAAAGGGGACGTGCCCCTCTAGTGGTTTTTTTTAGGGCGGCTACACAGTGGCCGACTCTGCATCTCCCCCCCTTATTTTACCTATAAATACAGAGAGAGGGAGCACAAAAGCAAGAAAGCACAAAAAAGGGAGGGTGGACAAACTGAAAGAAAGAAAAAAAAAGAGGGAAACAGAAGAATAGAAGAAAAGGAAGAAAACAGAGGAAAAGAGAGAGCAAGAAAAAAAAACAGAGGAAAAGAAAAAAGAGAGAGAAAGGAAGAAGGAGAGCAGTAGGGATTGAAAAAAAAGAAAAAAAGCAAAGAGGAAAAGGAGAGAAACGAAGACGACAGCCGAAGAAGTGGAGAAGAAGAGAAAATAGAGGAGAGGTTGCCACTATCACCGCCACCATCGCTGCCGCTAACGGCCACACTCAGGCTACACCACCCCCAAGTAACCTCCTACTACCTTGTTTATTTCCTCTTTGCTTCGCCCTTGCCTCATTTGCATGCAGAACATGAATAATTCATGTTCTACAGCAAATGAGGTAGGAATTCCTTGTCTCTTCATATTTTGCTAGATAGATATATTCATATATTTTTTCCTTGAGGGTGGACGATCATTGCAACGTCGCACACGTGCGACAGGTTCTAATAAAAAAAATAAATTTCTAAATATTTTAAGGAGATTGAATTGCAAATCAATAATCTACATTTTTTTTAGGCGAATATCAATTGCTAGAAAATTATAACCAATAAGAAAAATGAAATAAAAAAGGTCTTGCAATTGCATTATGATCAAAATTCAGTCTAAAAACAATATCTTAAAAAAGAAATACAGATTAAGACAATTTTGCAATCCAAATTCAATTATAGATTAATTTTAAAAAATAGCAATTTATAACCGACTTTCAGTCTCAAAGTAAAAAAAAAAACCTATGGTGATGACATTGCATGCAGAGACACGAGGGACCAAAATAAAACCCCGACAACATTCAATATGTAATTTTAAATATTTGAGATGTTGATAATTACATATAAAGCTAAAAAAAAACTTAGTGTTTCAATGTGTATTTTGCACATTAAAATTATTATTTTACCCCTAAACAACAAAAGTAATATACTTTAATGGGAGGGTATTTTAGTACTTTTATAAAGGTTCAAATGTTTTTGTCAAATTCACAAGGGTCACTGTAATAATCTTATATTTTAATGGTACAGTAAAATTATTTAATTACCCTTAAAAATTATTTCATATAATTACTTTAAGGGGTGTTTTGATTTTTTAATATTTTTTAAAATATTGGAATTACTAAATTAACCCTAACATCAATTTTTTTTTAGATTTGCATCAAGTCTAATCGAATGTGGGTCTAACATATTGATTGACCCAAAATCCTTAGGGTAGCCATGTGTTGAGTTAAAATGGATGTTGATTTGGTGACCTGTCAGACCTAATATACTTGTTGTCGGTCACATGCTGAGCTTAATTGAAAGTAAGTCTAGTGAGCTGCCAGACCTAATATCCTTGGGTCAGTCACAGCTAAGTCCAAGTGGACATGGGTGTGGAAACTTGCTACACTTAATGCTATTGGATTCAACCATGTGCTAAATCCAAATGATCATGGACTTAACGAGCTACCACACCCAATATCATTAGGTCAGCCACGTGTTAATCTAAACAAACATAGTTTGGTGAGTTGCCAGACCCAACATACTTGAGTTTAACCACGTGCTAAGTCTAAGTAAACATGAGTCAGGCCTAATATCCTTTAATTTATCCATATGCTGAGTCCAAACAAAAATGGATTTGGTAAGTTGCCAGACCCACCACCCTCGAATTCAACTATATGCTGGATGTAAGTGAACATGATTTTGGTGAGTTATTGGATACAATGCCCTTAGGTTTAGCAAAAATGGGCCTGACAAGCTTTTAGACCAAAAATCCTTAGGTTAGCCACATTTCGAGTCTAAGTGGACATGAGTCTACTAGCTTATAAGACCCAATGCTTCTGGGTTCAATCATGTACTAAATCTAAGCGGTCATGGGCCTGGAAAACTACCAGGTCCAGTGTGTTTAGGTAAGCCACATGTTGAGTCCAAGTGATCATGGGCCTCGTGAGTTATCAGACCTAACATCCTTGGATTAATAACGTGTTGAGTCCAAACAAACATGAGTGTGGTGAGTTGTTAGATCCAACATACTTGGTTCAACCACATGTTCAGTCTAAGAAACCAAAGGTCTAAGTCCAAACAATACTAACTCCCTTGAATTTAGCCATATATTAAGTCCAAACAAACATGGGTCTGACGAGTTTCTAGATCCAATGCCTTTAGGTTCAGTCGTATGCCGAGTCCTAGCAAACATAAATCTAGCGAGTTGCTAGACCTAATGCCCTAGGGTTCAAGACCCAACTCCCTTGGATTTAGATATATGTTGAGAACAAGCTAACATGAGTCTGATGAGTTTTCAGATTTAATGCCTTTAAATTCAGCCATTTGCTGAGTTTAAGTGGATATGAGTTTGGTAAATTACTAAATCCAATGCCCTTAGGTTTAGCCATATGCTGAGTCCAAACAAACACGGATTTGGCGAGTTACTAGACCCAATGCCCTTAGGTTTAGCCATGTTCTAAGTCTAGATGAACATGAGTCTGGTGAGCTTTTAGACCCTATATCTTTAGGTTATCCACGTTTTGAGTCCAAGTAGACATGGGTTTCGCTAGTTGCAAGACCCACCGCCCCTGAGCTTGGTTGTGCGCTAACCCAATTGGTCTTAAGGTCGTTATAAGCTCATGTTAGGGTCATAAGGCTCTGTTAATTTATTCTTAATACTTTTAACATGAAATATTCATGTCAGAGATATTCATCTCCCTACATCCATAGGTGTATAAAAACTCTTCTAAGAGCTTACTATATTTTCATTAATGTATGTAAGATATATTTGTCCATCATTAATGTTGTATAAGGATATTTATCCCTCATTAATGCCATCATGATAAATTGAATCTCCAGCCCCTTCACAACATCAAAATGATAAGGTTCAAGGATTATAAATACCTTCTAAACCAGTAAAGTAAAATGTCTACCGTTTCCCTCTTCTAAGTATTCATACTTTAATTTTCAGAGCATTTATCATACAAAACAAGAAGAAACACACTTATTCTTGGAACTTATATATCATTCTCTTAGTTATTGCAATCCTTTACCAAAAAGTCATGAACGTTGTCATTTAAGGGTCTTTGAAGAATAATTTTACAAGTTTTAGGCTTTCAACTACCAATCATTTGCTTCCTAAACTTAAAAAAATAGAAAATTGACATGAACATGTGACTAATCACTATTCAAACACCAAATAACCTCATTCCCAAGGATATTCAATTTTAGATCATCATCAATTGACGTTAATTGTGGAAACTCTGATAAAAAGCCATTAACTATTCTTCTAGAATTGGTTTATTGAAACCCCTAATCACCATAAATAACATATACTTAAGAAACTCCTAGAATAGGATATTTTACAAATCTCCATACCACAACAAACACTTCTACCTAACCAGAATTTTAACAACTCATTAAACAAGTACAAGTCCTCACCCAGGTTGTGTTGATAGCTCAAGAGCCAAATCAAACTTTTCCACTTCAGTAAGTCTTGGGACTCTACAATAGCACCTCATTTACAGCTCCATAATTGTTGGTTATACCCAACGCTCATATATAATTGCACACCTAACACTAACATAATAAAGCATTGGGGGGTATTTAGCCTCAATGGTCACCAAGCCCTTTTAAAGTGTGTTTACATCATCATGATGCTCATTTGCATATCAAGTATTCTAGACACCTACATGGCCATCACAGGATGAAGGTTAGTCATCAATTTGGTCATTCCACGCTAGAAACCTCAAGCTCCTTAGAGCCTTATAGATATAAGAATGGAAATCATTTTGTAGGGGAGTATATGCATGAGGATGTTTATACCCCTGTTGATTTATTTTGCAAGTGCATAAATCATAAGAAGTAATAAAATGATGAGTAGAGTATTGTTTCACGAGGATTTGTAAAAATTACTAATAATTATCAAAGTCTTTTAAATTATGATCTATTTTAGGAATTGAATGAAATAGTTTACGGAACAAAAATTAATAAACAACCAATTGATTAAATATTATTGAATTCAATTACAATGGATTCTAGGATTTTTGACTTACCGTAACTATTCCTATGTGAACTTTCTCAATTGAATTAATTATTCCGAGAGTTCATAATCAATTTTTTCTAATTTAAACATTAATCTCTCTTAAGTACCAATGAATTATTTCGACAAGCAAACTTCATATACTTTACAAAATTTTTGAACTTGTCAAAATTTATCAAGTACAATAAAACTTTTAACGATTACAAAAGTGCATAGGATGTCTATCCTATAGGTTTCTTAAGGTATTTCAAACAATGACTAAAATAATTATCACTTCCTAATCTCAAATTAAATCCTTAATCATACAAATGTTGGCCAAACATACACACGCATTAAACATAGAATGAAATACTCAACAACTAGTGTATTAATTCAATCAAAGAAATGTTCACATATTCATAGTAAGGTTACATAAAAAATCCCAGAATAAGAGTCTACTCCATATTTGAATTACAGAGAAACAAACATGATACATTGAACATCACTAAAAAACAGAGAATGGTAGTAAAATAGCTAGGTGTCTTCCCATCTGCCTTGATTTTTTGACCCATGTTTTCAACTGACTTTTTTACCCCCCCGATGGAAAGAAGAAAGTTTCCTTCTTAGTTTTGTACTCCATCCTATCCGGATATTGCAGGCCAGATTTGGGGCAAAAAAGGTGTGAATTCAAAGATTTTTATTTCTGGAGAAATTGTAGAAAATCGAATCTTCTTTCTAGCGATACTAATCTTGTAATTTTTGGACCTTTGAGACTTGAGATATGGGCCATAACCCGAGACAACATTTAGAGTAGCATATCAGTCTAGGAAGTTTGGGTCTGATTCAATCCCTGTTCTTTTGACTCGTTTTTTGGGCTTTAAAACAACATAACTGAGTTCGATGCCCTTCATACGTTTTATAGATCTTAATCTTAGATTTTAAAGTGGTGATGAATGCTTGGAACTGATTTGTATAACTATTTTTGTAGCCTAAAATCAATCAGTGTTCGACTTTACTGTTGTATTCTACCTACTTAGTAATCTAGTATATGAAAAAACATTAATTTCCCACGAGGTCAATAGTTCAAAAAGAGATTCAAAATTCTAATTAACTCGTGGAACATATCCAAAATATTTCAAAATCAAGCACGAATAGTGAAAAATATACATTCTATAAATTCCCTTATCAACTCCCTATCACACTCTAGATTCTTCTTTATTGAGATGAATGTTGGGTACTCATATATCCAAAGATTATATTTCCACCAAGATGATTTTGGACAACCATGATTGTTTTGCTAGCCCAATGAAACATGTATAGAATATACAGGGCAATTTGAAATTGGTCATCTAGGATAGCTATGCTAAGTGCAAGATTCTCTCCATAATTTTTAGAGCGTTAGTATATACATGGTAAAAAAAATTTGGAGCCAGATTCTATTATAAGCTTTAACAACCTTTGTACCAAGCTGGTGGCGTGCTTTAACACAAGTATCCCAACTAAAAGAAGCTCCATGTAACTGTCTAGGGTACTAAGATAAATGATGAGTCCACGTGAGCATACCTAAAAAGGTTTAATGAGGAAATGCTCAAGGTCAAGAAATTAATCAAGTCAGTGGCTTTTAAGACCATAATAAGTGGAGTAGAGAGGAGAGCTTTATGAAAAGTGTTGTATGCTCTACCAAAAAGAATCTTGTTGAAAGTGAAGCAAGCCATAAAAACCATATACAAGTGGAACAAGCAAATATGTTGCACAATGGGCCTCCACAGGAGACTATTTATTCACAATATTTTTGGAGATGATCAAAAGTTTAGCTCCTATAGGTTTTTTTTATATTTTTTAAAAAATTTACACACACAACCAGTAGTGTACGTCTATTTCCACATTGATAATACATTACTTCAGCCACAAGCAGGCAATGCTTTAAGTTTTTGGGATCCTCACCTTATGATTTATCAGAATCTACAAACTTGTTTTGCTTTGTTCTTTATCTTTTATTTTCAAAAAAAAAAAAAAAAACCCAAAGAAAGACTAGCCGTTGGGAACATTCCCAACTTTTCGATTTTGTCTGAACTTACTTTGAAGGCCACATGTAATTAATCAAGGCACCAAAACAACATTCTCCAACGTATGGGATGAGATTCCAAGCAAGGAAACAACAAGAAAGAAAAGGACCATACGCCTTTCCTTTTACACAATCCGTTAGCATCCATGATCTCTTCGATCCCTTCTCATGCCCCACAAACACCTTCTAGTATTTGCTTGGAAGCATATTGTATTATAACAAAAAAATTAAAGAAGCCAAGGGAAAAACATTTTGTCTTGGATTACTTTATATATAGTTTCGTGCTGGATATCCCTCATAATGTTTATTTCATTGGCTGACTATAACTTTATTTTATTTTATGAATATTCCTCATTCTTATGTCTTTAGTATCTTGTGTCAACTATAAAGAATCGAGCCCGTAAAACCCGTGCATGTGGTTTCTCAATCTGGCGGGTCTTTAATTTGGTCTGAATTGCTTTTTCAAGGTTCCCATTCTATCGTTTAAATGAGGTTGAGCATGAGATCTCATCCCTCCCTCTCTCTCTCTCTCTCTCTCTCTCTCTCTCTCTCTCTCTCAGATAATAAAATTTCTTCCAAGACATGTGTTAATTATTAATTACAAATGATATGGTGCACAAAAGTTTAAGATAATATATATGGGATTTGATTTTTTGTGAATTCCCGGGTAATTTTGAATTAATTAATTAACATGCATAATTTATTAATCAATGCAAGTATATAAGGTGTGAAGGGACGGGAATGATGATTAAAAAGAGAAAGGCAACAGAGTGTAAAGAAATGGGAGGACAGTCCGGTGGCGTGATCCCGGTAAAGAGTCTCTGTCTATGAGAGAGCGCACGCTTATGCCGCATGAGCATGACCCCAAAGAAGAGAGAGAGAACTTTTGTCTCCCTCCTTCTGCAACTCCAGTAATCGTGTTCATGGGTCCCACGTACTCATAGTAATTGTAAAGAAATCTTCTTCCTCCGATAAAAGAATCCCATGTCCAAATCTTTTATGCATGTTGTGACTGCATTTTGCTTCTTATGCAACCATCTTTAACATTAGTCCAAGGAAATAATTAATTAATTCTGATGTATAATTAAAAGCTGGTCGAAGAATAATCTACAATTATAAAACAACATAAAAAAAGGTTTTCAAATAATTAATTGTTCGTGTGCTAGATAGATACGCTGAAGTACTAAATTGCAAGCATTATTGTGAAAAACTGAATAATCGTATTATTTGTGAATATATAACTATATATTTTTTTGCAACTTTAAAGCAATATTTCTTTTTATCGCTAGGATTAACATCGAGTCAGTTCACTTTGTTAGGCAATTAGCAATCAAAACCTTCAAAATTTAACAAACCAAAAAAACAACATGCAAGATTTGAAATATGTATTGCATTTTTAAGAGTTAGATATTTAGGTAACATACCTTGAGCTTATGAAATTGTATTTTATTTAATTTATTTGAGCCTAAATGCTTTACTTCTGAATTTCTTTGTGAATTGTATTTACCTCAAATGGGCTTTACATGTACTCAATTTTAAGTAATAAAATTAACACATTGTCTTCATAGAATTATGTCAACTTTTGATTCCCAAAACTCTCCAAGGGAGTAATGGCCAAGACCTTTCCTATGGCTCACAAGGCATATTGATCTTTCTATGTGAGATTATATTGCAACAAACAAAAGAAAAAGGACACCGATTACAGTCAACAACAACATCAGGTAGATAGCACAATCCCTTCCCATTGTTGATGCAAACTCCACCCATGTCTACGTGGGTAAACCACTTTACACAGACTCTAAAAAAAAACACTTCAACTAATTATTCGAAGTAGTAAAAATTAAACAAAGCACATGAAAACAAGGTCAAAGGTCATTATTGGTGTTATAACTGGTTCATTTTGCTTTAAATTTAATTTTAAGGGGATTAAAATTTAAAATTAAAAGATCAAGGATTTATTTAGATTAAAAACGTAATTTGTGTGAAAAAACTAGGGACTACAATGTATTTTTGTCACTTTATCTCTATCATCAAGATAATAATAGTTACCCCATTTTAAATTTGATAGGATTTAGGGTCTAGGGTTTCGGGTTTGGGGCTTGGGTTTTAGGGTTTCAGGTTAAGAGTTTATGGTGAGGGGTTTAGGGTTTCGGGATTCAAGTTTAGGGTTTAAGGGTTCAGGGTTCGGAGTTAGGGGTTCAGGGTTTGGGGTTTCAGGTTTAGGATTTAGGGTATCGAGTTCCAGGTTTAGGGTTTAGGGTTTGGGGGATTAGGGTTTGAGGGTTTAGGGTTTGGGGTTTGGGGTTTAGGGTTTTGGGTTTCGGTTTAGGTTTAGGGTTTACGATTTAGGGTTTAGGGTTTTAGGGTGTTTAGGGTTTAAGATTTTAGGGGGTTTAAGGTTTAGGGTTTAGGGTTTTAGGGTTTCGGGTTTAGGGTTTAGGGTTTCGGATTTCGGGTTTAGGGTTTAGGGTTTAGGGTTTCGGGTTGGGGTTTCGGGGTTTAGGGTTTAGGGTTTAGGGCTTAGGGTTTAGGGTTTAGGGTTTCGGGTTGGGGTTTCGGGGTTTAGGGTTTAGGGTTTATATGGTTTAGGGTTTAGCGAAAAGGGTTTAGCGAAAAGGGTTTAGTGAAAAGGGTTTAGAGTTTAGTGAAAAGGGTTTAGGGTTTAGGGTTTTAGGGTTTAGGGTTTAGGGTTTAGGGAGAGAAGCTAGAGAGAGGTTAGAGAGGAAAGATACAAAGGGGCGGTGCTCCGACAGCCATATCTCCGGCGACCACCGTTGGATGAAGCCAAGATTTGGTTATGTTGTGCACTGAACTATTGTCTACACTCTGACCGGAGGGATCGTCGAAAGCTGCTGCCGTTTAAGAAATCTGACCATTTGAAAATTTCTGAAATTTTCTGGAAACCCCCCTAGTGCTGTCATAGTCGCCGACCGATGTCTCCTTGGTCTACCGTTGGATCAAGGCCATTTTTAGATATGTTGTGACCATCTATATTGTCTTACAATCTGACCTGAGGGATCGTCCATATTTGATTCCTCCTGCGAAAGCTAGCCATTTGAATATTTTCTGGAAATATCCTTCTCGGAACAGTCAGAGCCGCCGACTTCTTTCTCCCCTTTTCCACCGTTGGATCGAGCTTATGTTTGGATATGTCATGCATCTGGTTGTGATACTCATTCGGAACGGTGAAGATTAGAAATTAAAGCCTCCAGCAACGTTTTCTAGATGTTCAACAGAAAGTCGTCAATCTCAGGTCAGTTTCGGTATAATTGAGATCTGTGGAGATCCAATTGTTAAACTGTGCTGATTTTTTTAAATATGTTATACATAACATGTGTGTCTACCTTTGAACCGTTGGGATTTAGTATTGTTTGAATGGGTGGTGAATTATTGATGGTTGAATCTATACCAGAATTTGCCATGGCTTCCAATCCGAAAA